>NC_133288.1:14187125-14488755 GCF_005239225.2 Populus alba
GTGGAGAAGCATATGATTATTGGCTAGCTGCAAAAGATATCTGAGTGTTACCTTGTTGGGTTCTGCCTTGCTGTTGGGGAAAGTTTTTGAGGGTCAATAAAGATGAGGCCAGAGATGAAGAACTTGAGAGGTTGTGATCCTCACGGAACTTTTCCACAGAGGAGATTGAGCTGGGCTACTGCTGCTTTGAACAAGATTTTGAGGAAATGCAAAAAATGCATTAGGGAACTTGGTGGCTATAAATGATGATGATGATGAAATATGATCTGAATAAACATTTCCTTTACTAGTTTCTAGTGTTTTACCATGAGTGGAAGCTGCAGCTACCACTGCAAATTGTTGCTGCTTCTAAAGCCCAAAGGATTTGTTGATTCCGCTGCTACTAAGAGAGACTCTTGCATTTTTTAGTTCTTAAATGAATTGATTCTAACTTATCAAATATTAATTAATTTCGAGATATCATTCAACTTCATTCTAATAGTGTTGATGCCTTGAAACATGTTTTCATTATGTCACACTCCTATCATATCTCTTTTTACTTCTCGAGATCAGATCTCAACATTGATTATGAGTTGGGTGACCACATGATCATGAGTTTCACATCATTAATAGTTATCTATCTCTCAATTTTTCAATTTAATCTATAATTATTGTTAATAACTTTTTTTAATTTATTATTACATATTACTCTCGATTTATTTAGTTAAATACATATATAAAACGTTTGATTGGCGATTATAATTTTTTCATGGTGTCAAGAAACATAATGTAAATGCTTGCACATTATTATTATTTTTATGTTAAAAACAATTAACTTGCAGCAGAGTGTGGGCAGATATACTCTACATCTCCCCTTGGAGCAAGATTTATTTTGGAAAATACCCACACGAGCTTACTGCTTGGAGGCAAATGATTAAGAAATGTAAACAATATATGTGGAAGTCTTTGAAACTCAATGAAGAACATTTGCAATAGGCACAATCAAGTTTCATTTGAGTCTTCTAGAGGAGTATGCATGCATATTGTACTACTTTTAACTTGAAAATTTTCGCCAATTAGCTGGAAACTACATATACCAATGGTGCAAATCAGTAAATGTTGTTTTTCCAATAATACGAATGTCAATCGTGCTATATCTTGTTGCAAACAATAGAGAAAGGCTAGGAAAGATAGTGATGCGGACCAGCCCAGAAACACCAGCAAGGACCCATTACATGTTCCAAATGGACCAATGACTCGGTCCAAGACAAAGACATTGAAAGACGCATTGAATGCATTGGTTTTGAAGGTTTCCACCAAGTCAGAATTGGAAGGTCCATTGGAGTATCAAAAGGAGATCCTAGTACATCTTATCCATGTGGAAGAGGGGTCCAATACAACCTTATTTGGGCCATGAGATAAGGGCTTTATTTTATTTTGTTAGCTACAGCCCAAGGCTTGTTTGGGCTTAATTCATACTTTGTTTTAAGCTAGGATCCAAGGCTTGTTTGGATTAAGTTATGGGCTTTTCATTTATGGGTTATGGGCTTTTCATTTTAGGGTTTTGGGCCAGTTTTGAGTGGACCTCATATAAGTCCACATAAAGGGTCCATTAGGGTTAACTTTTCAAGAACTATTTAAACTCATGGAGGCCAAAATTTCGGCAGCTTTGATGATTATTATTCTGAATTTTTCAGTTTTAACGTGTGAGAGTGATTCTTGCATTCTTCAGTTCTTGAACGAACTGAATCTGACTTATCGAAGATTAACTGGCTTCGTGGCGTCATTCTACTCATTCTAATAGTGTTGGTGCCTTGGGGCAGGTTTCCATTGTGTCGCACTCATATCAGACCTATTTCAGCTTTCCGGGATCAGATCTCAATCTTGATTGTGGGTTGCGTGACCACGTGATCACGAGGTTCGCATCAGATAGCTAGTCCTCTAAATATATGCCTCTATGACACTTTTGGTTGGAAATTAAGTAACCATGCATGGAAACTGACTATAAATAACTCAACCAAAATGCATTCTACAGCACAAGCAGTGGTGAAGCCATATAGGGGGAAAAAGGTAGTTGCCCTCTTAATTTTTTTAAAAATATTTTTATATTAGAATATTACTAGAATAGTTTAGTGAGGGGTTGATACACGAAAATTTATTATTGTTGACTTATATATATATAGCTTATTACCCCAAACTTTTCCCTTTTCTTTCCTTTTCTTCTACTAACTAACCGATCGAGAGCCCTTTTTTCTTTTGAGCTATTGTTCCTTGCCTCTTTCCCTTATGCAAATTCTCTTCAAGACCAGTTAAGCAAGTAACTTCTTTTGCACTATGCTTTAGGTAACTTTTCTTTATCTTTTCTATTTGTTTCATTGTCTAATTTTAGTTTTATTCTTTTATAACTAGTTATTAAAAATATTAGGGTTTATGATAATTTAGGGGTTTTGATATGAAAATGTTCAAAATAAATGTTGGAATCTACTAATTTAATCAATTAAATGTTTCTTTTCTTATTATAAAGAAATAAATTAATGTTCTTGCAAACCACTATTTTTGGTATCTCTTGCATTAGTAGAGTAGTTTATTGAAATTTAACATTTTTACATGATTTATTTGTAAGTAAAATATTAAGTAGAAAGCTTGTTTTTCAAGCATTGTTTCTCTTACACAGACACTAGGCAAACAATATGGTTTTTCATTTTGTTTTTAGCATGGTAGTCGAACTTGGATTAGAGCTTGATTTAAATTTAACTAAGGTCTCTTAATTCACTATAATCATGAATTAATTATGGTGATAAACCAAACTATAATATATTGATAGTCATTATATATCACACATGTGTTTGTAATTAGTTGTTAATGAGATGCTTGGAGTTAGGAGAAGGCATGGGTTTAAATCCTATAAGCTACACTTTTTCTTTCTCAGTATTTTCTCTTATTTGAAACTAGAGTAGTATTCAAACTTGTTTCGCATATTTGACTTAGTGAGGTCATATAGCTTTTTTTTTGTGTCTAGAAATATTTTAAATATCTAGAAATGATTAGGTATAATTTAATCAACATACTTATTATATACATATAGATATGAATAGAAACGAGTTTTGATTAATTGATGTGTATTTTTCTATGAATTTCATATGAAAGATTTAGAATTATTGTGTAACTCAACTAACTTTTGTTTAACAATAAATTATTGTGTAGTTGTGTTAATTATTATGTAGACATTAATGATAATAAAAAAAACCAACAAGTTCATCAATTAAATTAAAGTGTCACTAGACAAGTATTTCAAGCATAAATCCCTTAAGGATAAAAAGTCATTCAAAGCTTTAAGTCATGCAACTCAATCAAGTTCAAAGAAAAGTCATATTGAAATCAACCTTGACACTCTCCTTATTGACCTTGGCTTAAAAAGACCAATTTATGAATGCCATATAAATGATAGGGATGCAATACAAAGAGCTTATCTACAAAAGGGTCCTTGTAACCTTCATATTGTGATTTTTCTCAAAAACAATTTGGGAATATAACAACACTATGACATTTTAGTTCGGTTTGGTTTGGTGCATACACAACATGGTTAGAGTACAAAATAGCCAAAGATGCTGCCTTTTGCTTCTATTGTTACGTCTTCAAGTCAAAAGGGGTTGTTGATTTGTTTATGGGTGATGGGTTTTCAAATTGGAAAAAAAAAAAAGAAAAAAAGGAAAGATTTGATCTTCATATTGGACAGTCTAATAGTAGTCACAGTGTGGCTCAGATAAAATGTGAGAATTTGATGAATGAAAAACAAAGTATCATGACTTTGTTATCCGAGCAAACAGTAAAGAGTCAAAGTGATTATCAAACTTGATTGAATGCTTCAATAGAGTGTGCTCATTTTTTATTGCACCAAGGACTTCCATTTCGTGGCCATGATGAATGTGAATGTGAATGTGAATGTTTAAGCAACCAAGGAAATTATCTAGAGCTCTTGCATTTCCTTTTCAGAAATAATGAAGCTATTAAAAGAGTTACTTTTAGTGACGCTCCTAGACATAATAAATTGACTTCTCCAGATATTCAAAAAGACATTACTCAAACTGCTGCAGGGGAGATTACAAATATGATTATCAAAGATCTAGGGGACTCATTATTTTCAATTTTAATTGATGAGTCACGTGACATATCAATCAAGAACAAATGGCAATTGTTCCACGATATATAGACAACAATGAACATATAATTGAATGTTTTCTTGGCATTCAACATGTGTCAGATACAACTGCTTGTTCACTCAAGGTAGCTATTAAAGCTTTGTTTTCTAAACATGGACTAAGCATATCAAGATTGCGTGGTTAGGGATATGACAGAGCTAGTAACATGCGAGGTGAATTCAATGGCTTGAAAGCACTTATTCTAAATAGCAATCCAAGTGCATATTGTCTACATTGTTTTGCTCTCAGACTTCAATTGACTTTTGTGGTATTACAAAAAAGCATAATGAAGTTGGAGATGTCTTCAATTTCATTTCTAGCATTATAGACATAGCTAGAGCATCATGTAAAAGGATGGAGGTGATTAGAGAAAAACAATATGCTAAAATTATTGAAGGACTTGAAAATAGAGAAATGTTTAATGGATGAGACCTGAATCAAGAAACTTCTTTTAGAAGGTATGGTGATACCCGTTGGGGCTCTCACTATGTTACAATTATTCATCTATTTATAATGTTTTCATCAGTTCTTGATGTGCTTGAGATTATAAAGGAGGATGGAATGAACTCATAAAAGAGAATAAAAGTAGTCGTTTTAACAAATATTATGGAATAATTTAATTTTGTGTTCATGCTTCATTGTTTGAGAATGATACAAGCAATTACTAATGAGATCTCACAAGCATTACAAAGAAAAGATCAAGACAGAAAATGTTTTGAGTTTATTGAACACATCAAAAGAACAACTCAAAATGATGAGAGAATGATTGAGAATCTTTATTTGAAGAAGTGTCATTTTTTTGCATCACATATAATATTGATATTCTAAACATAGATGATGAGTACAAACTTCGTGGGTATTCAAGGCAAAAATCTCAAGGGATTACAAACTTACACCATTTCTGTTATGAATTGTTTAACAATATCATTGACATTACTGAGTTGGATAATCATGTTACTGAGACGAGAACATAGTTACTTCTTTGTGTGGCATGTTTAAACCCGAGTGACTCTTTCTCTACTTTCAACAAAGAAAAGCTTATTCATCTTGCTCTTTTTTATCCCAATAAATTTTCTATAATGAACCTTATGGTACTTGATGACCAACTTGATACGTATATTATTGATCTATGTGGTGATGATGAGTTTTTTGGTACTAAAGGTATTACTATTTTTGTAGAGAAAATTGTAAAAATAAAGAAGAATTTGATATTTCTATTGATATATATTTTTATCAAATTATCATTACTTCTATCAATTGCAACTACTATAGTAGAGAGTTTTTTCTGCTATGCATATTGTCGAGAATAGATTATGAAATAGGATGGGAGATAAGTGGATGAATGACATTTTGGTTGTATACATTGAAAAGGATATTTTTAATAAGATTTATAACAAAATTAATTATGAAACGGTATTAAAATGTGATAATTCAAAGAAAACAACTATAACATAAGTTTTTTTATTTTAGAAATATTTTTAAATTAATTTCACTTGATATAAATTAACATATATGTTTTGAATTAATTTCTAACATGCTATAGTATTTATTAATAATTTATTCATTCATGTAAAATAATTGCTACACCACTAAGCAAAAGTCTGGGCGTTTATCCATGGTATGATGATAAGATCAGTTGGTCATCACATAGCCTAATGGCGAAACCTCTACCTATAGATGAAAGAGCATTTCGTTAATTGTTTTTTTTTTTCTTTTCCACGTGGAGCTTATACAGTAGAAGCAATGCAAAGGCAGTTTCTACGAGGAGTACGCATATCATGTTCGGGCGAGGTCCTTCAAAGAATACAGTAACACTAGAAAACTAAAAGAAGATAATCAGAACAGAAGTACTCGATAGGAAAAGAATGGACCTAATTTTTCCTCCCATGAACCAGAATAAAAAGGAAAAGGTCCGTAGACAATTGGTCGAACAGTTCGTGAGCATGTCCAAAACTAAAGAAAATGCTAATTTCCTTTTCCTTTTCCATTTCCATTTTGAACAAAGTATTTCATCACATTCCTCGAGGAAATGTAAATTACACTAAACTTTATGTAAATCCAAGACAAACGACAGACACGGTACAAGAGCCTCTCAAGAAGTTTCAAAGGATCTGGATAGCCTAAGACACTCACTTTGGCACCTCCGAAGACAAATATCATTCCAGTTAGGCACTTGGTGTTGATTAACACAAAACAGTTCTGGCACAAGCATCGAGCTCAGAAACACCACAAACAGTCACACAAGTATCAATAGTTGGATCTTTAGATAATGCACCAACCTTCTTTAGCATCCTCTTCGAAGTGCATACCCTCTCGCAAACAAAAATTTCATCGGAGCTCTTTTCACGGCCTCTAGCACTCTTTAACCTCTGCTCATCAGCTCTTCTTTTATTCATCCTCAATGCTTGCCCTGCAATTATAGCAGGTATTGCTGCACCCAATAACGACCACCATGGGTCCACCATTACACTTTCAATACACAAGCTCTTGGAATTTATCACCAGGAAGATTTCCCCTTAACGAGGGTAGACTCCTATTTATAAACATTTGAGACATCATATTCAAAATAAGCAAAACTGATCTTAGATTAAACTGAAAAAACGTAATTTTAGAACAGAAATGAAATTTCCAACAAATTTTTCAGGAGATATAAACTGGTTGATTTATTTAAACTAATTACCCTTGATATAGTCTTTTCTTTCTTCTTTTTTATAAATGAAACTTTCGTTAATCAAGACCAAACGGGAATTTGAAACAATTATTCAAGTACAAGAAAAGAGAGAGGTGGAGAGATTACTAACCGGGAAATGGTGGTGGATCCTTGCGGGAGGAGAAAGAGTGAGGGTTTACTTCTACAGTTCTACTTTTAGATGGGGGGCTGGGTTTGACTGCAGGAGTTTTTTATCCAACGGCTAAGGATTGCTGTTTTGTGGGACCAGAGTTTTGGATCAGTCTTCGCCGTTTGTACAAGTCACGCGTTGGAATTTTGGCGGAGATAATCTTAATTCTAGCACCTTAACTTTCTATACTTCATCTTTATTTTCCTCTTCTTTTAAGTTCCCAAACTCTTCAAATTTGATTAATTATATACCTTCTTCTTTTTTTCCGAAAACATTAACAAAAACCTAAACTTGCTTAGTTTTTCGCTTCGGAGGTATTTTAATATTTTTTAAACATAATAAAATAACTAAATTAATTTTAAAAATAAAAGTTTTTAAACTAACATCTATAAATTTTTTTGTATTTTTACTTTTTAAGCACATAAAATAACTCTATTACTTTAAAAGTAAATTTTTTTTGAAATAATATCGAGAGACATTTTCATATTTTCATATTATTTTCTTAGTTATTATCGAGTTTATTAAGAGATAATTTGATATTTTAATAAATATATAAAATATTAATTAAAATAAAAATTGGCTAACACGTGCTAGCATGTGAGACATGTTTATGTCCTTCGGATAATATGTGAGGTGACATGCAGTGACCAAATAATGACGTCTAGAAAGTACTTAAATTCTTTCAACTACCCTTCCATCCTTAGATGGCAAGTGTAATCAACTAATATTTATATTTTTTATTTTATTTTTCTTTCTCGAATTCCACACATGACCCTGTAAATTCTCAAAGCAGCAATTTAATTTACTTTTCCTTCAAATTTATAAAATTGGTATTTTTTTTATTTCAATCTCTAATTTTTTTTATATTTGTTAGATTTGATTATCATTGTTTTGATTGTTATTTGTTTTATTTGAGAAAGTTTTTTAAATTAATTTTTTTTTTACAACTTCATCTTCCATTTTTTTTCTATAAGATTTGATCCTCATTCTTTTTATTACTATTTTTTTTACTTTGCAAGTTTTTTTTTTTTAAATTCTAATTTCATCCTTCAATATTAAACTGGTTAGGAATTAATCTTTGCTCGAGTCTAGGATTTTCATAGGTTGTGAGTTTGAGACATTAACCTTAGTTAAGGGGATTCGCTTAAGTTTGTTTGTTTTTTTAATAAAAAAAACTAATGGTTTTTCAATTTCATTATTCAGCATTTATTTAATTGGAGATTGGGCTATGCTATTTTTTTATTTTTATTTTTTTTTGATAGGATTTCTCACTAATTTTAAAAATGATCTGAGTTACTCATGTCTTTTTATTTGTCACTCTTTGTTAAATTTATTTTTTTAAAGAAATTTTTTAAATTAAATTAAATTAATTGATTAAATATAAGTATGAGATGTTTATTTCATGATATTTTATTTTGTTTGCTTTTCGGATTGTTGCTTTGATAGCATTCACAATCTCTTTTATTATTGTTGTATAGTGTTTTATAGTGGCATTAGAATCGTCTCAGTGAGATATATTCGGTGATGGAGTGGTGTCCATTGCAGAAAAACGGTGAGTCTTTAAAGAGTTTTTCTTTTCTTTTCCTCTCGAGTATGATATTGATAGATCAATTTTTATAGTTAATTATTTTCAATTTTTGTTCATTTAATTTAATGTCAATGCCTTATTTCTTAAGTCATATTATTAATTTAATTGAGAATATTAAATCCGCTCAAATCAATGACCCATGTTTTAAATAAAAAAATTCTTTGAAAATATTACCATCACCTAAATTTATTTTTTTTTTACCGGGAAAAACTTGGTTTCGCTAGCTTGGAACACTTATCTAATAAATATCTAAATACGTACATTTCAATGATTGATTTTTAGGGGCAAAAAAAACTTTCGGTGCAATCTTGTGATTGTTGAAACAAGCAATCGCAGTGCCTTCATCAGTCCTCTTCCAAGAACTAAATGGTTTATCCACTATAATTATTTAGAAAGTTTTTTCAGGTTATAAAGTTTGGATGTGTTTTGAGTTGCATGTAGCTTTTATATCTAATAAAATCACCATGTGTTTGTTAAATTATGTGTCTTGTCCCTCGTTTTTTTTTTTAAAAAAAAAAAGCTAATCAAAATTGATTCCTTGTTTGGAATACCTATGATTAGAATTGCAAATTAACAAGGCAAGTCTTCGTGAGCAATTTGAAACTTGACTCATTAAGGGCTCGACTCAAGCTTCTTACGGTAATGAACCATCTCAATTAAGTTTATGAGTTAGGCTCTTAAGCATGGTTGATTTTTAGTAAATAAGTAAGCTTATTTGTAAATTTAAAAAAAAAAATTGAAAGGAAAAATAATTTGTATAAGATTTTGTTAAATAAGTTAATTTCATATACAGGTGATATCGTTTTTAAGATACAAATCTTGGTAATAAATTTAGTGCTTATGTGCAGGACTTAGTTTATCTCGTGGATTTTTTTTTACAAAATATGATATTAGGTTTTCATCCGGTTTTTTAAAGGTAAAACATGTAAAATTATCCTAAACTATTATTTAAATGCATAGAGTTAACGAATTACTCAACATGATTTTAAATGTTTTGGGTCTGGTTGTGAAATAAGATCCAATATCCTTGGGTCTAGCAACTGAGTCAGATTCCATGGTCTTGGATTTGACTAGTTAAGTCTGGTTGTGAAGCTACACTTAATATCTTTGGGCTGTAAAGTCAGACTTAGGATCGGTGGGTGTGGCTGTGAGCCAGACCCAATAGCTTTGGTAGCCAGACCCAAAAACACTTTTTGACAAATAAATAGAAAAGATAATACCCTCAGATGCTACAGTGTCATCCACAGTGCAAACATTCTATGTCTACAATGCGGTCCATAGTGCAATGAGTTTATGTTCACAATACTATTACACACACACACACATTGAGATAATATTTTTTTAAAATTTTATTTTTTATATCATCACATCAAAATAATACAAAAAATCAAAAAAACATTAATTTGAAGTAAATAAAAAATTAAAAACTGAGAGCTGATGTGAATTTTGCAAGAGTATCTTTAATATCTATCATGATTTGAACAAGTTGAGTGTTGATTATCTTTTGCTTTTTAATGAATGCATACAGTGTCTCCTTAAGATTTCTTTTAGGTGGGGGAACATAAAAAGGTGCATATCCATGAGAATTTTGAAAATTATAGTGTGCTTAAAATGGTGGCTGTAAAGTTTGTACATTATTGTTACTATTATTCCAACTGAAATTTGGATGATCTCTCCAACCAAGGTTATATGTTTGCGAGTATGGATTCTGATTTGGCCTTTGGAAACTATTTAAAGCACTGGCTTGTTCATGGAGATATTCTTTGAAAGAATACAAAGTTAGACAATCATTGGTTGGGTGTTCATTAGTTTCATATATTTGACATATAATTTCTTGAACAGATTTCAATTGACCACTCCTTTTTAATTCTAGTGCCTCGACTTTTCTAGCTAAATATGCAAATTTGGCTTGGAAGTCATGATCTTCCCTAAGGTTTTACATACCTCTACTAAATGTATGAAATTGAGTTTTACTTGGTGCCTCACAAGTACTTATAGTATACCAATTTTGAGCTTTTTCAACTAACAAGTTTAGGTACTTCATTGCTTCATCAGGATCTTTATCCTCAAAAGTTTCATTGCATATCAATTCCATTATTTGCCTATCCTTAGGTGTCAACCCTTCATAAAAATGTGAAATCAATCTCCATGTTTCAATACCATGATGAGGACATGTATTAAGCAAGTCTTTATACCTATCCCAACACTGGTAAAATATTTCTCTTGGCTTTTAAGTGAATGTGGTGACTTGTCTTTTGAAAGAGTTTGTTCTATGAGAAGGGAAAAACTTCTTTAAAAACTGTTGTTGCATTTCATCCCTAGCACGAATGGATCGTGATCTAAGATTTTGTAGCCATGTTTTAGCTTTATCTTTTAATGAAAAAGGAAAAAGTTTTAATCTAATGGTGTTCATATTACAATTTAAATCATTATAGGTGTTACAGACCTCCTCAAATTTTCTCAAATGCAAGTAGGGATTTTATAGATCTAAGCCATGAAAAGTAGGTAAAAATTGAATAATGCCTAGCTTAAAATTGAAGTGGATGCATCAGGAGAGAAAATTATACTTGATGGTGCACTTGTTCTTGTAGGAGTCATGTGGTCTCTAAGTGTTCTAACTCAATTATTCTCATTATGAAGTGACTAATTATCCTTGTTGTTACCTAATTTTTGACCCATGTTTTGGTAAATTTTTAGAAAAATCCAAAAATAGTAAAAAACATCAAAAATCCAAAAAATATGTTTTTTTTAATGTATTTGTATCGTTTTTAGCATTTTTAGCGTCGTCTAAAAAGAATTTAAATTTTTTCAAAGATCTTTCGAATGCGTTCAACTTTTCACGCGTTATTTTTAAAATCATTGATTTTTTTCATTGAGTCGACATTGATATTGCTCGTTTTTAAAAAAATACAAAAACAATTAAAAAAAATCAAATTTACAAAAAGAAGTAAGTTGAGGAACCAAGTTTGGAAACCTAGCAACATTTTTACCTATAAATACTGGTCTTCAACACACACAAAAGGGGGGGCAATTTTGAAAGAAAAAAAAAAAAAAAGGGTAGACTGACACGACCAAATGCTTGATGTCTTCTCCCAAGTGCAGAAGTGTCGAAGTAATAAATAACCCGGCAAGACTGGGGTCGAACCATAAGGAGGTTAACTATATAAATTATAAATAACAACAACACAACAACAACAGTAATAGCAATAATCAATAGTAGTAGTAGTAGTAGTAGTAGTAGTAATAATAACAATAATAGTAGTAGTAGTAATGATATTAATAATAGTAATAGTAATAATAAAGAGAGCTTTGAAATGTAAGATTGATGAAAGGATTAAATAATAATAAAAAAAAATGTCAAGGTTAGAGGATCCACTAATGGTACTTGAAACAAGTATATTATAAACTCTTATTACTCAACTGGAAACCACACACAAAGAAGGTTCCAAATAGATTATAATTGTTAACATGATAACATTAATTATCTTGTTCAAATAATGTCAATACTTGTAAATATTATTAGGTATTCATGTTAATAACTTATGTTAACAACAAATTAAGTTTCTTTCATAGCACAGGTGTAGGTTATACCATATGGTTGGGCTATGAAAGTGCCAAGCATTTGTTGTCCCAAGGGTGTTCAACACAAATCTAGATTAACCATTTAACAAGGTATTAAAAGTGAGCAAGATAATAAATATAAAACATGTTAGTATCAAACATTAAAGTCCATATTGAGTTTATATTATACTTATTCTTAAGCCATTAGTGTAACCATTTCACCTTGACATAATATATTTAGCTAAACATAATGAAAGAAAGAAACATAAATAAACAAGATAAGAACATAATTATATAAATAAAGGAAAGGAAATAAAAAGCATAAACAAGAGATTAATATAACATCAAATAAAACTTAAATATTAAAAAATACAAAGAAAGAGAGCAAGAGCACGATCTTGATCTAAACACCAAGATGCCTAAATGCATGGCAAATGCTTTCTTTTATAGGCTAAAATTTGGAACTATTGATTTGATGACTAATTATTGAGTGGGTGGCCACATCTTGACTTGGTGAAAATTCTTATCTTGTCGTCTGAATAAAACATCATTGCTAACATCAAAACTGGAACTATATGTACTCATGAAAGTTTTAGAAAATTCTCTTAGCTTTCCAAGAAAAACAATTGAGGTCATTTGGACTTCTAGAACTCGAGATATGAGCTGAACACTGAACAATGTTTTGGCTGCAGGATAGATTCAGACTTCTTCGTTGTTGCTATAATTTGGACTTAAAAATGCCATTTTTAAATCTTGGCCTCCACATGAAAGTTGTAGGTCTATGTCTTACCAAATCTATGTAAAACTTTGAGATCATTTGGATAACTAGAACTTGAGATATGATTCAATTACCAAACAATGTTCTAGTTTGGACTGCACCAACATCTCTTTTCTAAGCTTCACCCTTCTTTATCTTCACAATTTCAGTAGTTGAATTCATCAATCAATCCTTTAATTTATATGATAGGCCTGTATTTAAGATGAACATTTACCATATATTAAGGCATTTTATAGTATCAGACTTGTTATTATAAAACATGCTTTAGTTAAGGAGTTATTGATACTTCAAATGCAAAATAATGATATAAAACCTTGATAAACATGCACTTTTAAGTACTAATCACACCCCCCCAACCAGCTTATTACTAGTCCCTAGTAATCAAAGCGTTAAAATAGAAATACAATTTGCAAGTTTCACAAAGTAAGGCATTCATCATTTAACTTCCATTAATCTATACAGAAAAACAAAGTCTCATTAAATTTATATTCATACTTCATATTTCTTAAACTAGATATTAATAAACCTTCTTTTTTATATGCTCAATGTATGAAAACATAGATGATGGGGCTTTTGTTAGAAGAAAACAATATTATGTTCGAATGTTTAAGGTTAACTTCCTTGGGTTGGGATTATTATTATTTTTTTCTATTTTTTTCTTTTATTTATTTATTTATTTATATACACATACAACTTAAAACACAATGTATCTTTAACCCATGTAACGAGTTTTAGGCTAATGACTCTCAGACCAGTTGGTCTTAGGGCATTAGTTGCAGATATTGATACGTAGATAGTGCAATGTTTGATTCCCTTAAGCTTTTCTCCTTAACCCATGTAACAAGTTTTGGGTCAATAGCTCCCAAGTTAGTTAACTTTAGGGTATTAGGTGTTAAAACACCCTTCGGGCTTAAATGCTAAGGTTAGGGAGGCTACGAAACCAAAACTTATCTGTTTTTATTATCATCAATATTATCAATTTTTTTTTTTTTTGCAAATTATATACTATCTCTTTCCCTTAGTTGTTACCTTCAACAAAAGAACATAATTAATATAATAATCCAATGTGCAACCCACAATCATATGTTAAAGTGTGTGTGTGTGAAAATGAAGGTTTAAGAATACTTGTTAAATGAATATATGAGTAGAATCAAGTGATAACAATGCAAGAGTTTGTAAACCTGAATATTTCAAGAAGTATTATGATAAACCTTGGTAATGATACTTACTAAGATGTGTCTCTCAAGTCAATAAAATTTCCTCCTTACTCTGCCATCCTAATAAGGATACTTACTAAGATGCATCTTAAGAGTTAATAAAACTGACTCCTTACTCTGCCATCCTAATAACAATTTTGTTAAATGGTTTTAATAAGAGCAAAAACAATTAGTAAGTTAGTTTTTTTTTTTTTTAACTACTACCCTCTCCCCCCAACCAAAACGAAACATTGTCCTCAATGTCCTAAGGTAGAAAGATAAAGGCCCTATTTGTTTGCTGGAAAGTAGTTTCCTTTTGGAAAGTGAATTCTGGGGAAAGTGAATTTCGAGAAAGCATTTTCCGATGTTTGGTAGTGTAATGGAAAATAAGTTGGAAAACATTTTATAGTGTTTGGTTATGTCATAAAAATGAGCTAGAAAATAACTTATTAATATTTTATTTTTCTTAAGTTTATTAAAATAATAAGGAACAAATCTTACAAATTAAAAAGTTGAATGAGAATGAAATTAAAAAAATATATAATTTCATAAATTATCTCAAATAAAATAAATAATAATCAAAATAATAGAGATCAAATCTAAAAAATAAAAAAAAAATGAAAGATGAAGAAATTAAAATAATAATAATCAACATTTCATAAATTATTTCAAATAAAATAAGTAACAATTGAAGTATAGAAGATATCACTTGAAATAGTGAACAATGACAAACCTGAAACACACTTAAACAAATATAAGAAGTAACAAAACAAAATAATATGCTATTAATAAAACCAAAAGACACAAGGTTTCACAAATGAAGGCTCAAATCTAATCTAAGTTTTTTACGGCTTTCCTTAGTTGACCAATTTAGGCGACTCATACAGGGATCAATGACACGGATGAAAGATTGTAGTTTGTCAATCAATTGTTCAGTAGTAGCAGCAAAGATTATGATTTGTCGTGCCGAAGATGTTATAAATTCCTGTTCCACAGCTTGATCAAGAAAGGACAACAAATTATCATAGAAACCATTAACATTTAACAAACCTATAGGTTTATAGTGAATGTGCAGTTGAGCCCAAGAGGAAATATGAAAGATCTTTTCCAATGTGCCCAAACCACCTAGTAAGGTAATGAAGGCATCAGCATGGTTAAACATGGCATTCAGTCGATCAGACATTGTGAGGAATTGTAGTTTCTTTCCAATTGTTTTTCTAATGATGTCCCCATTTGCTAAAGCTTTGGGGACAACCCCCAAAACTTAACTGCCTCCTAAAAATACAACTATGACAAAACCCCTATTATCCCAAAGTTGCCTCCCCCATACACTAAATGAATCTTTCTCTCAGCTAGTACCTTACCAAGATGATTTGTTGATTCTAAAAACTTTTTTTCTTTCCCAGGACTGGATCTACCGAAAACACAAATATTTCTTATGTGATGACTTGAGGAACCTGCCATTTTTACACACTTCTATATTTGATGAATGTATGGGTTGAGTAGAAATGAAGGGAAGGAAGAGAAGAATTTATAGATGAGAAATTGAAAATGCAATCATACCACCTATATGTAGGACAGCTGTTGTCTCACACTCTCTCTATTTATTTATTTATTTTGAAAAAGCATGTATGTACAGGTAGTTGTGATTGTGGCTCACATCTTCCATTGGTTTTACGTCCAAGAATGGCTTAAACACCCAACTCATATCCGAGTGCCTGCTTGGTAATGGTGGGTATACATGCCTTAACCATTTCTTGCAACGCCCCTATACTATCTTTACAAAGATCGTCACTAGGCAGTTATGAGACCCGTTTGAGACCAGGTAGAAAACCTACCCATGTTCACATAATGAATAGAACTTGTCCTTAGGTTGTATGTGCTATCATTATTTGCATCAAGGCAAACCCTTCTTAAAACATCTTGAACTCAAGACTTGTTGGTGACACAATGACCGTCACTCATAAAATTTTCATTGTAGAGTTTGGGTAAGAATCATGATTCTTGTTTCATCATACAAGAGTTACGACCATATGTCACCCCTCGAAGTGCGAGTTCATCATATAGATTATATTTTCATACATTTGTCATTTATGCACCAAGATGAAAAGTAGGTCCCCTACGAGTCTATAACACCCGACTTTGAGCAAAAAACATGGAAGATGAAGAGTGTGTTCACCATAATGTCCATTTTCAAGAAGAGTTGGAGTTTTTGAAGACAAGTGTGACTCGCCTCTAGCTTACTCGAGCAAATACTAAAAATATAACTTTAGGGAATTTCCTTCCAACCAACCTATCATCTTTGTTCAAAACCCAACAATGACTCAATCCGAAGAAATTGGGGGCAAACATGGTCAAGATGCCTCAACACAATCTAGCATTTCTGCAAAAAGCTTTTGTGGGAAGGCTAACCGAAGGGGAATTGCACCACTAGTGCAGAATGAAGCCTATTCTTGTTCTGCAAAAAGAAAAAAAAACCACCTTAGTTTGATCATGCCTACAAAACTTCTTGATTTTTGTTTAAACTTGTTCCAGTTTTTTGTTGGTAACTTGGCTCAAAATTCCACAACACTTTCCTTGTCAAATGAGCCTTTCTTGTTAATAAGATCATGTGTTTATAACATACCTTCATTTTTGTTGTTGTTGTTTCATACAAAGAACATATTGAGCATAACTGTTAAGCATGAAACCATTACATCAAGAATCCTTAGGTATGTTTCCCCTTTCTTCTAAAACTATGCATGATCGCACATGAGGATTTTTGGGAATTCAAAGTTTAGTACAAAACAAAAATCATATTGATGTTTGTCCAAAAACAAACGAATTCTGGAAATTCAGGTGATTCTTTAAAAAGGTAACCATACACATAGAAAACCTAAAAAAAAAAAACACAAAAAAAACACCATGAAGTGACTCCAAAAGCTGAGTTTTATTTGAATGAATAATGAGAAATCACGTTACATAGTCGCATGAAAGCAAAGCTTACCAATCCTAAGTGCATGAGTTTGAAATGAAGAAAGGCTTTCTTTGATAATCCTTTCACGAGGCTAAAATATATCATTTGCAGTCCCCTTTTGAGCCTAATGCTTTTCTTGAGATAAATAACCTTGGTTAGGATCACACCCCACACTTGGGGTAAATGCGATGACATAGAAAAAAACTGTAATGATTGAAAGTGTCCAAGCAACACTAGGGGGCATAAAATAAAATTCTCAATCATCAAAGGTACCCAAACAAAGATGGGGGCATGAAGAAAAATCCAAAGGATCCAAAAATTTTGAAAAAAAAAAAAACAATATGATGATGCTCAAAACCATATAAAGAAAACAAAAACAAAGAGAAAGAGTTCAAGCCCAACACTGGGAGGAAAATTTTGGAAAGACATTTAAATGACAAAAGGTCAAAAAACAAGCATAGGTGATCTTTAGTCTTGAAATCCCTTAAACGCCTTTTGAGCCTTCAAATATCATTTTCTTAATAACCAAGAGCCCAAGCCTACATTACGTGCCTAATCAAGCCCTTTCTGATCAAAGGCAAACAATCTGGATCGGTAGGTAGTGCTTTCTCATGGGAACCAAATCATTATTCATGCAAATAAAATGAATGTTTTCAAGACTGATTCTTTGAAACTCTTATATTAAATCTTGAACCATTTCGACCAGCCAAATGTCACTTCATATTTTTCACCAAAAGCAAAACAAAAGGTTTTCATCACTTTTGATAACCTCTCCATATGAATCACTTGAATTTCTTCAGAATGAGTTTGCTTTGAATCGATGTCAAAATGATTTCTGTGTTTGGAATAGCTTTGGAATTCCAAAAATGTAGCATGAAAACAACTCCTTATCAAACCTTCATTCACATAACCTCATCCCCAAACCCGAATTGAACACTTGGGGGTATGATTAAGTTGGGGGACAATAAAAAAATCTGGTAGGGCTAGCTTCATGATTCCCTTTTTAAGAAATTGTCGGGAAAAATTGGCAACCCTTGAGATAAAGGGGCGGAGGACAAAGAAGTATGATGATATCAAGTCTTTCCTAGGTGTCAAAATCACAAGAGATGACTCGAGTAAGCAAGAGAAAAAAAGCCATTGAAGTTCACTACCAACACTCCAACTTTTGAGAAAAGAAAGACACCATGAAGAAATGGGGACCTATTTTTCTCAAGTAAGTATATATGCATATTGACCATAATGCATTGGTTTCAACGTTGTCAGATCGGTGTTTCAGCCACCACTATTCGGGTAGTGCATTTTCTAACCCTACCTCATTTTGAGTGCGTCTTTGAGCCCTCATTTCCTTTTGAGTGCGCCTTTAAGCCTCCACATCTCGGGTAATGTGTTTTTTAACCCTACCACCTTTCGAGTGCATCTTTGAGCCCTCACCAACATTTTTTTAGGTAGGTCACCCATTACAATGCGATCAATTCTCCATGTTTTTTTTATCTGGGTGGGTCACCCATTACAATGAGACCACTCTTTCCCTTTTTTTGGGTAGGTCACCCATTAAAATGAGACCAACATTTTTCTGGGTAGGTCACACATTACAACGCGACCAATTCTCCATCTTTTTTTACTTGAGTAGGTCACCCATTATAATGAGGTCATTCTTCCACTTGGGTAGGTCACCTATCACAATGAAACCATTCTTTCCTTTTTCTTTCGGTAGGTCACCCATTACAATGAGACCACACTTCACATTTTTTTCCATCTAGGTAGGTCACCCATTACAACGAGACCGTTTTTCATATTCTTTCCACCTAGGTAGGTCACCCATTACAATAGACCACCTTGCACATATTGTTTTTGGTTTTGGTTTAATGAGGTCGCTAGATGGGATCTCATGTAGCTTTGGTTAAAGAAAATCACTAGATGAGATTTCAGGTTGATCGAGCTATGCATATTTTTTGGTTTTTATTTAATGAGGTCATCAGATGGGATCTCAGGTAGCTTTGGTTAAAGGGAATCGCTAGATGAGATCTCAGGTTGTCTGAGCTACATACATTTTTTAGTTCCAGTTGAATAAGATTGCCAGATGGGATCTCAGGTGGCTTTAGTTAAAGGGAATTGCCAGATAGGATTTCAGGTTGACCAAGCTCCACATATTTTTTAGTTGAATGAGGTCGCCAGATGGGATCTTAGGTAGCTTTGGTTAAAGGAAATCGCCAAATGGGATTTCAGGTTAACCGAGCTCCATATATTTTTTAGTTCCAGTTGAATAAGGTCGCCAGATGGGATCTCAGGTGGCTTTGGTTAAAGAGAATCGCTAGATGAGATTTTAGGTTGACCGAGTTATGCACATTCTTTTGGTTCTAGTTAGAGGAGATCGCCAGATGGGATCTCAAGTGGCTTTGGTTAAAGGGAATTGCCAAATAGAATTTTAGGTTGACCAAGCTACACACATTCTTTGGTTTTTGTAAAGGAGGTTGCCAAATGGGATCTCAGATTAACGAAAGAAAAAAGAACAGATAGAGAAAGGAAGAAAGAAGAGAAAGAAAAGAGAAAGAAACAGAAAAAGAAAAAAGTAAGGTCTTTAGATGAGTGAATATTGAGCAAGTTAGGAAGATAAGAAGACAGGTTTTCTTTACAAAGCTTATTATGCAAAACATTGAGGAGTTTTGCTTTGTAAACATTGTAAAAAAAGGGCATCTATTGCTACCCAATTTTTGACCCATGTTTTGGTAAATTTTCATAAAAATCCAAAAATAGCAAAAAACATCAAAAATCCAAAAAATGCATTTTTTTTAATATATTTGCATCGTTTTTAGCATTTTCAGCGTCGTCTAAAAAGAATTTACATTTTTTCAAAGGTCTTTCAAACGCGTTCAACTTTTCATGCGTCATTTTTAAAATCATTGATTTTCCTCATTGAGTCGACATTGAAATTGTTGGTTTTCAAAAAAATACAAAAACAATTAAAAAAAATCTAATTTACAAAAAGAAAGAAGTTGAGGGACCAAGTTTGAAAACCTAACAACATTTTTGCTTATAAATACTGGTCTTCAACACACACAAAAGGGGGGGCAATTTTGAAAGAAAAATACAAAAAAAAGGGGTAAACCTAACCCAAAAATTCATCTCTACCCAAAATGCAGCTGGACCCCCTCGGTGGCTTTGATTTTCTCTCACCGCAGCCCCCATCTCCTCGGCCATCTCTCTTCCCATTCTTCTCCCTCACCAGACACAACAACTGACCAAGACAGCCCCTCTCTCCCTTTCGGCCGCTCCTTTTTCTCCAGCCAAAGCCACCGCCCCCTATTTTCTTCCTCTAGTATTCTCTCCTCGACCTACACAAACCCGACCACAACTCCCTCTCTTCCTCTGATCTACCTCACAATAGCCACGAACCAACTCCCTCTCACTCTCTTCATCTGACCATAAGTAGCAACAACCCACACCGCCTCTCCATCTTTCCCCCTTTCTCCTCCTTTCAACAGCAGCGCCTCACTGAAACCTCCCAGCTGACACCAACCTCTGGGTGCCCACAGACCCATCGTCGTCCCTTTCCCCAGTGGCGACGCTCATAGCTTCGACCTCCAACACTCCTTCCACAACCACCAGATCTGCCGCTCGAAAAAGAAGGAAAAACAATGAACCCAAATAGAGCAGCAGAGTTGAGAATGGACTTGCATAAAAAGAAAAAAATTAAAATCAGCTGTTGTTGTGCGTTGTTTACCTTGTTGTAGGTGATGGTGACCCTCACCATCAGCGTAGGAAGACAGGGAAGAAAAAGACGTTCCTGATCTACCGGTTTTGCTGCCTTTACCAGCGACGGCGCGTGAAACCACGCGCTACCAATGGCGGTGTGTTGCGATGCCGTGGCCGCACAAATTAATTACCCTAGCTTCAAACACAACACACAAGATAGTATAGAGCAAGCAAGGGGTCGATCACACGAGGAAGGTTCAAGTTAGATTTTTATGCTAAATGATATGCAATTTGGGGGGGGGGGTTGGACGTTATCTAGGCTAAAGCAAAAGAAAACAGAAAACTATCAAACAAAATTCAATAAAATCAGAAAATTATCAAGAGAACAAACCTTGGTCGCAATCACACATCCACCTATAAAAATCAAAACTGATCATGGAAACGAAACATCAATTTATATTTTGATCTTAACATTGGTTAGTTAACGGATTCACCATATAACTAACCCTAACTATCAAACAATCACAGTGTCCACACTAGTAATTTAATTCAATGGCATCCTTAAGACCTAGATAAGTTTATTAATAAAAAAAACATAACTGTCCGTAGTCTATGTTTGATTTGATTTAATGTTCTCTCTAAGATTAATAACGTAGATCCGCCATAATTATTAAACTTAGTTGCTTCACAAGTTCATATACCACAACTCCGGTTCTGATATCAAACTTAGCAATAGATTATCTACAATAAAAACTTAAGAGTCCGCTCTAGCAATTAAAATAAACAATCATAGGAAAAATAAGCATGGGAGAACAAATATATTCATCATATAAACTAAAAAGAAAAGGTAAAATAAATCTCACAGTTCTTAAAATCCGAAGGTTTCCGTGTCCTTTCAATCAAGAAAACGAGTTTAGCCTTGCATGTTTGTTGAATAACTAATCAAAAAGATGGAAGAATGCATGATTTTGGGTTTCTTAGGGTAGGGGGCATTTTTCTCCTCTTGGCTGGCTGCCCCTCTTCTATTCTCTCATTCTTTTTAAATGCTAGGAAACCCTAGCCTCTATTTTACAAAATAGTCCTCCCTTAAGTAGACAGTTTACATTTAAGTAGTTCAATAACTATTTTCCTAAAAAGGGAGAAATAGCCTTGCATGAAATCTTTAAGCTTTGATTTAGAGAGCTAAATTGCTGAAATAAAAAATTGGATGTCGGTTTAGATGCTTCGGAACGTAATTTGAACTCGTTTCTTGACGAAACCTATTTGCTGGCAGAATTTAGTTGTCATCTTTGAAAAATCATATCTCCCTCATATGACATCATTGTTTGTTGAAATTTGGAGCGTTTATAGGTCTTTTAGTCAGGAATCCAAAAAAATTGATTTTGCATCAATTGGACTTCTGTAGCTCCATATATTCAAGTCGGATGATTAAAGGTCAACACTGGCAGATTGCAAGATTTGACTTTAAAAGCTGCAATTTCCATGCTCTTCCTTATTTTATTGTCTTGCCTTAGATTTCCAGAAAGGTATGGATGTTAACTTTTTAATGCCACTGGAATCACTTTATTTTGACCTTTCGGGCTCATGCTCTGCACAAAACATCGACTGAAGGTCAAATATGCCAATTACCTCCAATTTACTCCTTTTTGCATCTTTCATCCAAAAGTGCCTTCAAAACATAAAACAAAGAATATCAAGGAATTTTATATATAAAACATATGGAAAAAAATAGTTAAATGTGGGTGAAACTATCGAATAATATGGTTGCATCACAGTTGTGTCTGGAGCAACGCGCCGCGACTGGTCCAGCATTGTTCCTGCAGTTCTAAAAGGCTTCCCAGCACTGTTATGGATTTTTGAGGGTTTATTTTGTAATTTTCAAGTTGTTTAATGTAATATTTGTTAAGTTTGAGTTTTTATTTGTATTTTTGTAAATGTGAAAAAAGAAAAAGAAAAAAATATATAGTAAAAGTGAATGTGTGTGCTTTGTTTATTTATTTATTTATTTATGGATGTTTTGTTTATGATAAAATTGCAAAGAATAAAGAAGAATTTAATATTTTGATTTGCTCACGGTCCAAAATTATGAACTTATACGTAAGTCGTATTTCTAATATCCGATGACAAAAAACAATTATTAAAATTTCTTTAACACGTCAAAGCCATGAAGCAGCTTACCTTAGATAAGGTGCATTAGGGGTACTAATACCTTCCTAACCACAACCAGTCCTTGCCCGCGAATCTTTGACAAGACCAATACATCCGAGTTTCCTAGTATCCCTCAATTAAATACTAGGTGGGGACTCCAACAAACCAATCAAATCAAAGCAACGCATAAAGAAAAGATCGCCAACCGAAGCCGCGCGAGTGACGTGCGACAATTCTCTTTAGCCATGTTTTTTGAAAATGGTGAGGATTTTCTAGAAAGTTTATCACTTAATGTGTGTGACTAAACTCTCATGCAAGTGCAAAAGGAAAGAAAAAGAAGAAACAAAAATTAGAAAGACAATAAAAGTGAAAAGAAAAATAAAATAAAATATATAATTTATACAGTAACTTACCTCCTCGACAATGTTCCAAAAACTTGACATGATCAAAAGATTGATATATTATCCCAAGTGCAGGAGTGTCAAAGTAACAAATAACCTAGCAAGACCGAGGTCAAACCATAGGAAGGTGAACTATATAAAATTACAAATAATAAATTAAAAGGAGTTGGAGAGAACTTTTAAGATGAGATATTGATGTAAGGATTAAACAAAGATAAAATAATTGTTAAGGTTAGGGGATCCACTAATGGTATTTTAAATAGGTATAATATAAACTCCTTTTATTTCTCAACTGAAAACCACACACAAAAGAGGTTTCAAATCGGATTATAAACTATTAACATGATTATATTAATGATCTTATTTGAGTAATGCCAATACTTGTAAATGTTGTCAGGTATTCATGATGATAACTTATGTTAACAACAAATCAAGTTCTTTTCATAGCACAGGTATCGGTTATACCATACAGTTGTCTATGAAATGATCAAGTATTTGTTGTACCAAGGGTTATTCAACATAAATCTAGATTAACCATTTAACAAGCAAGGTATTAAGAGTAAGTAAAATAACAAATACAAAACATGTTAGTATTAAACATTAAAGTCCATGTTGAGTTTACACTATACTTATTCTTACACCATTAGTGTAACATTTTCACATTGACATAATAAACTTAGTTAAACATTATGAAGAAGAGAAACATAAAAAAATAAGATAAAATATAGTTATGATGAAAATAATAAACAAGAGATTAATAAAAAAAAACTTAAACATTACAAAAATTCAAAGAAAGAAAGCAAGAATATGATCTTGATCTGAAAACCAAGACGCCTAAATGCATGGCAAATGCCTCCTTTTATAGGCCAAAATTTGGAACTATTGATTTGATGACTAATTATTGAGTGGGTGGCCACCTCTTGACTTGGTGACAACCATTATCTTCTTGTCTGAACAAAACGTAGTTGCTAAAATCATAATTTGAACAGATAGTCTTCATGAACATTTTAGGAATTTGTCTCAGCTTTCCAATAAAACAAGAATGAGCTCATTTGGACTTCTAGAACTAGAGATATGGGCCGAACACTAAACAATGTCTGGGATGTAGGACATATTCTGACTTCTCTTTTGTTGCTACAGTTTGAACTTGAAAACGGCCAGTTTGAATCTTGGATTCTTCATAAAAGTTTTAAGCCTATGTCTTAGCTTTCCATCCATATAAACCAGACCTAAATCCATATTCTGCAGCTCCAATTATGATCCAATAACTTAATCATATTTTAGTTTGAATTGAACCAGCATATCTTTTTTAAGCTTATCTCTCTTTGTCTTTTCACTTTCAATAGTTAAACACATCAATCAATCCTTTAAACTATAAGATATGCCTGCATTTAAAATTAGGATTTACCATAAATTAAAGATATCTTATGTTATCAGACTTGTTATTATAAAATATGCTTAAGTTAGGGAATTTAATGATACTTTAAGTGCAATATGATGATATAAAACCTTGATAAAAATGCACTTTTAAGTATTAATCACTAATCATCACCGCAACTCGACCATCCATCTAAGATGTTATTAGTTGAAGCTAATCATCAATACAACCCGACCATCCCTCTAGGATGCTATTAGCCAAAACTAGTCATCCATTCATCTCGGCCATTCCCTTAGGGTGCCATTAGTTGAAGCTAATAATTAATTGCAACTCGATAATCCTTCTAGGATACCATTAGCCAAAAGCTAATCATCAACGCAACTCATCCATCCATCTAGGATGCCATTAGTCGAATCTAATCATCAATTCATCTTGACCATCCCCTTAGGATGCCTTTAGCTGAAGCTAATCATCAATCGCAATCCGACAATCCCTTAAGATTCCATTAGCCGAAGCTAATCATCAATTCATCCTGGCCATCCCCTTGGGATGTCATTAGCCAAAGCTAATCATCAATCATAACCCGACAATCCCTTAGGATGATATTAGCCAAAGCTAATCATCAATGCAATCCAACCATCCATCTAGGATGCCATCAACCGAAGCTAATCATCAAACTCAACCCGACCATCCACATTGGATGCCATTAGCCGAAGCTAATCAATAACTCATAAACATGTCATAATCAGTTTAACATTCATTAACAACTGAATCAATATTTCATAGTCGGTTTAACATTCATTGGCAACTTGATTAACATTTTATAGTCGGTTTAACATTTATCAACAACTCAATCAACATCTCATAGTCGGTTTAATATTCGTCCATAACTCAATCAATATTTCATAGTCGGTTTAACATCCATTGACAACTCAGTCAATAGTCAGTTTAACATTCGTCAATAACTCAATCAACATTTCATAGTCAGTTTAACATTTATTGGTGACTCAATCAACATCTCATGGTTGGTTTAACATTCATCGACAACTTAATCAGTATTTCATAGTTGGTTTAACATTCATCGGCAACTCAATCAACATCTCATAATTAGTTTAACATTTGTCCACAATTCAATCAACATTTCATAGTTGGTTTAACATCCATCGATGATTAGTACTTAAAAGTGCATATTTATCAAGGTTTTATATCATCATTTTGCACTTAAAGTATCAATAACTCTTTAACTAAAACATGTTTTATAATAACAAGTCTAATACTATTAAATGCCTTAATATACGGTAAATGTTCATCTTAAATGCAGGCCTATCATATAAATCAAAGGATTGATTGATGAGTTCAAGTATGGAAATTGAAAGGACAAAGAGAGGGCTAAACTTAGAAAAGAGATGTTGTAGCAGTCCAAACTAGAACATTGTTCGGTAATTAGGTCATATCTCGAGTTCTAGATCTTCAAATGACCTCAAATTTTTACACAGATTTGGTAAGACATAGGCCTACAACTTTCATGTTTTCATCATCTAAGAAGGCCATTTGCAAGTCCAAATTATAGCAACAACGGAGAAGTCCGAATTTGTCCTGCAGCCCGAACACTGTTCAGTGTTTGGCCCATATCTGGAGTTCTAGAAGTCCAAATCACCTCCATTTTTTTTTTCTAGAAAGCTGAGTCAATTTCCTACAACTTTTATGTTTTCAAGTGGACCCAATTCTGATGCTAGAATTTTTGTTTTATTCAGAAAAGACGATAAGGATTTTCACAAAGTCAAGAATTGGCCACCCACTCAACAATTAGTCATCAAATCAATAATTCCGAATTTTGGCCTATAAAAGGAGGCATTTGCCATGTATTTAGGAGCTTGGTTGTTCAGATCAATTTCATGCTCTTTATTTCTCTTTTTATATTTTTTGTAATTCTTAAGTTTTGCTTTCATTAATTTCTTGTTTATGCTTTTCATTTCCTTTCCTTTCCTTAGTTAACTTGTATCTTATTTATGTTCTTGTTTTGTTTATTTATGTTTCTCTTCTTCATTATGTTTAGCTAAGTTTATTATGTCAAGGTGAAAAGGTTACACTAATGGTGTAAAAACAAGTATAGTGTAAACTCAACATGGACCTTAATGTTTAATATTAACATGTCTTATCTTTTTATCTTACTAATTCTTAATACTTTGCTTGTTAAATGGTTAATCTAGATTTGTGTTGTATAACACTTGGTACAATAAATGTTTGACACTTTGATAGCCCAACCGTATGGTATTACCTACACCTGGGCTATGAAAGGAACTTGATTTGTTGTTAACATCAGTTAACATCGTGAATTCCTGACAATATTTAAAAGTTTGGTGTTATGTAAATAAGATAATTAATATGATCATGTTAATAATTTATAATGAGCTATTAATGACAAATCATCCGATTGGAACCTCCTTCGTGTGTGGTTTCCAAATTGAGTAATAAGAGTTTATACTATACTTATTTGAAATACCATTGGTGGATCCTCTAACCTTGACATTTGTTTTTATCATTGTTTAATCCTTACATTAATCTTCCATCTCAAAGTTCTCATTAATTTCTTCCTCCTCTTCTTTTTATTGTTATTATTATTATTACTACTAATATTACTACTTCTACTACTACTACTACTACTACTACTACTACTACTACTACTACTATTATTATTATTATTATTATTATTATTATTATTATTATTATTTACATTCTTGTTATATTTTATGTACGTTAAGTATGCTCTGTGTTTGATCAAGGATCCTGATATTGTTGATCTTGCCGTGTTCATTCGCATCAGAAATCTGTTTATATTATATAATATATCTCTTTGATCTTTTCATAAACTCGGTATATAGGCTGGAAACTTGTGACCCGATCTTTTAGATCCTTCTCAAGTATAACAACGCCACGTACTGAGTATTATTATTATTATTATTATTGTTGTTGTTGTTGTTGTTGTTATTGTTGTTATTACTGTTGTTGTTGTTGTCTTGTTATTTATAATTTATACAAATAACCTTTTTGTGGTTCGACCCCGGTCTTGCCGGGTTATTTATTATTTTGACACTCTTGCATTTGGGAGAAGACATCAATCTTTTGGTCGTGTCAAGTTTTTGGTGTTGTTGTCAGGGAGGTAAATTCTTGTACGAATTATAGTATTTATTTTGTTTTCTCTTTTCACTTTTCTTGTATCTAACTTTGTTTCTTTTGTTTTTTTTCTTTTTCTTTTATTTTCTTCTTCCTTTTATTCTCTTTCTACACGTGCATGAATGTTTGGTCACGTACATTAAGTGGTAGATTTTGTAGGGTATCCTCATCATTTAAAAAAAAATGGCCGAAGAAGATAACCAGTCACTTCATAATGAGAATAATGAGAATAATCGTGTTAGGACATTTAGAGACCACATGAATCCCACAAGAACAAGTGCACCCTCATGCATAGTTTTCCCTCCTGATGCATCCCATTTTAATTTTAAGCCAGACATTATTTAACTTTTACCTTCTTTTCATGGCTTAGATCTAGAAAATCCATACTTGCATTTAAGAGAATTTGAAGAAGTTTGTAACACCTATAATGACTTAAATTGTAGCATGAATACCATTAGATTAAAGCTTTTTCCTTTTTCATTAAAAGATAAAGCTAAAACATGGCTACAAAATCTTAGGTCAGGATTCATTCGTGCTTGGGATGAAATGCAGCAACAATTTTTAAAGAAGTTTTTTCCATCTCATAGAACTAACTCTTTCAAAAGACAAATGACCACTTTCACTCAAAAACCAAGTGAAACATTTTACCAATGTTAGGATAGGTATCGAGACTTGCTTAATACTTGCCATCATCATGGTTTTGAAACATGGAGATTGGTTTCATAATTTTATGAAGGGTTAACACCTAAAGATAGGCAAATGGTTGAATTGATGTGCAATGGAACTTTTGAAGATAAAGACCTTAATGAAGCAATGGAGTACCTAGACTTGCTAGCTGAAAATGCACAAAATTAGGACACTACGGGCACTTATAAGGCACCAAGTAAAACGCAACCTCATACATCTAGTGGAGGTATGTATAACCTTAGGGAAGATCATGACCTCCAAGCCAAGTTTACATCTTTAGCTAGAAAAGTCGAGGCATTAGAATTGAAAAGGAGTGGTCAATTAAAATCTATTCAAGACATTGTGTGTCAAATCTGTGAAACAAATGAACATGCAACCAATGATTGTCCAACTTTGCCTTCTTTCAAGGAATGCCTCCATGAACAAGCTCATGCTTTAAACAGTTTCGAAAGGCCCAATCATAACCCATACTTGCAAACATACAATCCTGGTTGGAGAAATCACCCAAATTTCAGTTGGAAGAGTGATAACAATAATGCACAAACTTCATAGCCACCTTTTCAAGCACACCATAATTTCCAAAATTCTCATGGATATGCACCTCCTTATGCTCCACCTCCTAGAAGAAATCTTGAGGAAACATTGCATACATTCATTGAAAAGCAAGAGACAATCAACACTCAACTTGCTCAAAGCATGACAAATTTTAAAGATGCTCTTGCAAAATTGACATCAGCTCTCAGTTTCCAAGAGAAAGGTAAGTTTCCGTCTTAACCACAGCAAAATCCAAAGGAGAAATACAATGTTAATGCAAGTAGTTCCAGAAGTCAACACATGGATCAAGTCAAATCAGACATCACTCTTCACAATGGTAAGGTTATTGAAAAACTCACTCTTGAACCTTGTGAGAAAGATGATGAATCAATCTCTGAGGGTAAGGAAGGGGTTGAATCTGAACATTGCAAAGAAAAGACTGATTTCCCACCAGCACTTCCATTTTCTTATGCCATGACCAAACAAGAAGCAATCGATGATGAAAAAGGCACCGAAAATGTTGTCACAAATCATTTGTCAAAGTTGACAATAGATTCGACATTTGACATCACACCAATCAATGATTACTTTCCTGATGAATCTTTACTTTCTCTTAGTTCAATGCCTTGGTTTGCTAAAAATAACAACTTTCTTGCTTCAGGATTTTTGCCAGCTCATTTGGATAACCAAGATAAAAGAAAGTTTTTGAGAGACATGCAAAACCTTTATTGGAATGACCTTTACTTATTCAAATATTGTCCTGATCAAATATTTCAAAGATGCATTCCCGACAATGAGGTAAGTAGTGTCATTAAATTTTGTCACTCTACAACATGTGGGATCATTTCTCGTTAAAAAAGACGACTGCAAAAATCTTACAAAGTGGATTTTACTGACCCACCATATTCAAGGACTCATATGCATTCTGCAAAACCTGTGAAAATTGTCAAAATGTAGGATTTATTTCAAAACATAGAGAGTCTTTAGATAATCTTCTATTGACTCTTAAGTCTCATCATAGTGGAGATGTGCATCGGGCAATTCATGATTTATGACCCCATTTGTATAAAGAACAAGCTCATCATAGTCTTGGGAATTTGACTATATATAAAAAAAGACCATGTTTACCAGTTTTTAAGAAAACTGGATGGGAAGCCTATCCCCAACCCATAAAGGGTGTTTAAGCCGTTCTTGGACGTAAAACCAAGGAAAGATGTGAGCCACAATCACAACTACCTGTACATACACATGTTTTTTTTAAAATAAATAAATAAATAAAGAGAGAGAGATTGTGAGATTACGGTTGGCCTACATATAGGTGGTATGATTGCAATTTCAATTTCTCATCTATAAATTCTTCCCTTCCTTCCCTTCATTTCTACTCAACCCGTACATTCATCAAATATAAAAGTGTGTAGAAATGGCAGGTTCCTCAAGTCATCAATAAACAATATTTGTGTTTTCGGTGGATCCAGTCCTGGGAAAGAAAAAGAGTTTTTAGAATCAACAAATCATCATGGTCAGGTACTAGCTGAGCGAAAGATTCATTTAGTGTATAGAGGAGGCAACCTTGGGTTAATGGGGGGAGTGTCAAAAGCTGTATTTTTAGGAGGTAGTCAAGTTTTGGGGGTTGTCCCCAAAGCTTTAGCATAAGAGGACATTATTGGAAAAACAATTGGAGAGGAATTACAGGTCCCCACAATGTCTGATCGACTGAATACAATGTTTAACCATGCCGATGCCTTCATTGCCTTACTAGGTGGTCTGGGCACATTGGAAGAGATCTTTCATATTTCCTCTTGGGCCTAACTGCACATTCACCATAAACCCATAGGTTTGTTAAATGTTAATGGTTTTTATGATAAGTTATTGTCTTTTCTTGATCATGTTGTGGAAAAGAAATTTCTAACATCTCTAACACGACAAATCATAATCTCTGTTGCTACTGCTGAACAATTAATTAACCAACTATAATCTTTCATCCCTGTAATTAATCCCTCCATGAGTCGCATAAATTGGTCAACTAAGAAAAGCCGTAAAAAGCTTAGATTGGATTTGAGCCTTTGTTTGTAAAAACTTTGTGTCTTTTGGCTTTATTATTGTGTTTTGTTGTTTCTTATATTTGTTTAAGTGTGTTTCAGGTTTGTCAGTGTTTGCTATTTCTAATGATGTCTTCTATACTCTATCTTTCTACCTTAAGACATTGAGGACAATGTCTCATTTTGGTTGGGGGGAAAGGTGATTAGTACTTAAAAGTGCATTCTCATTAAGGTTTTATATCATCGTATTGCACTAAAGTATCATTAAATTCCCTAACTACAACATGTTTTATAATAACAAGTCTGATAATATAATATATCTTTAATTTATGGTAAATGTTTATTTTGAATGCAGGTATATCTCACAATTCAAAGGATTTATTGATGTGATTAACTATTGAAAGTGAAGAGACAAAAAGAGGACTAGGCTAAGAGAAGAGATGCTGGTTCAATTCCAAACTCGAACACCATTCGGTTATTGGATCATAACTAGAGTTGTAGAACTCGGATTTAGGTCTACTTTATATGAATCGAAAAGCTAAGACATAGACCTACAACTTTCATGAAGAGTCCAAGACTCAAATCTGCCGTTTTCAAGTTCAAATCTTAGGAACAACGGAGAAGTCGGAACCTGTCCTGCAGCTCGGACACTGTTCGGTTTTCAGCTCATATCTTGAGTTCTAGAAGTCCAAATGATCTCTGGTTTTTTTTTTGTTGGAAAGCTAAGACAATTGCCCACAGCTTTAATGGAACAAAGGGCTCTAATTATGATGTTAGCAATGACGTTTTGACCAGCCAACAATATCAATAACCAGCCAATAATGTCAAGAACCAGCAGCCAACATTGTCAAAAACCAGCCACCAAATCAATGGTTGGCCACCAACTAAATAGTTTGTCAACCAATCAATAGTTCTAATTTTTAGCCTATAAAAGGAGGCATTTGCCATGTATTTAGATATATTATTTTTCAGATCAAAATCATCTTCTTGCTTTCTCTCTTTGTAATGTTCAAGTTTTCTTTCATGCTATATTAATATCTTGTTTATGCTTTTTTTCATTTCCTTTCCTATACTTAGTTAACTTATATCATGTTTATGTTCTTATATTGTTTATTTATGTTTTTCTTCTTCATTATGTTTAGCTAAGTTAATTATGTCAAGGTGAAAAGGTTTCACTAGTGGTGTTAGAATAGATATAATATAAACTCAACATGGACTTTAATGTTTATATCCAAGAAAGATTGTTATTAACATGTTTTATCTTTTTATCTTACTAATTCTTAATACCTTGCTTAATGTTTAATCTAGATTTGTGTTGTATAACACTTGGTACATCAAATGCTTGATCCTTCATAGTTTTCGACCGACATCATTATTATGATAGGAACTTGATTTGTTGTTAACATAAGCTAGCAACATGAATGCCTGATGATATTTATAAGTATGGTGTTACTTAGATAAGATAATTAATATGATCATGTTAACAATTTATAATGAGCTAATAACGATAAATCATCCGATTGGAACCTCCTTTGTGTGTGGTTTCCAGTTGAGTAATAAAAAGAGTTTATATTATATTTATTTGAAATACCATTAGTGAATCCTCTAACCTTGACATTTGTTTTTATTATTGTTTAATCCTTACATCAACCTTACCTCTCAAAGCTCTCTTTATTATTACTACTACTATTATTATTATTTACATTCTTGTTATATTATATGTACGTTAAGTATGCTCTGTGTTTGATCAAGGATCCTGACATTGTTGGTCTTGCCTTGTTCATTCGCATCAGAAATCTGTTTATATTATATAATATATCTCTTTAATATTTTCATAAACTCAGTATATAGGCTGGAAACCTGTGACCCGATCTTTTAGATCATTCTCAGGTATAACAACGCCACGTACTGAGTATTATTATTATTACTCTTAATATTACTATTATTATTGTTGTTATTGTTGTTGTTGTTATCGTGTTGTTATTTATAATTTATACAATTAACCTCCCTGTGGTTCGACCTCGGTCTTGCCGGGTTATTTATTACTTCGACACTCCTGCACTTGGGAGAAGACATCAATTGATTAGTACTTAAAAGTGCATGTTTATCAAGGTTTTATATCATCATTTTGCACTTGAAGTATCAATAACTCCTTAACTAAAGCATGTTTTATAATAACAAGTTTGATATTATAAGATACCTTAATTTATGGTAAATGCTCATTTTAAATGCAGGACTATCACATAAATAAAAGGATTGATTGATGAGTTTAAGCATTGAAAGTTAAAGGACAAAGAGATGGCCAAACTTAGAAAAGAGATGTCGGTGCAGTCCAAACCGGAACAATGCTCGGTAATTGGATCATATCTGGAGCTCTAGATCTCGGATTTAGGTCCATTTTATATGGATGGAAAGGTAAAACATAGGCCTACAACTTTCATTTGGATACCAAGATCTGAGAAGGCCGTTTTCAAGTCCAAAATATAGGAACAACGAAGAAGTCCGAAGCTGTCCTGCAGCCCAGACACTATTTAGTGTTCAGCCCATATCTTGAGTTCTAGAAGTCCAAATGACCTCATCTTTTTTTTGTTGGAAAGCTGAGACAATTTCCTAGAACATTCCTGAGTATTCTGGGCAAATTATGATGTTAGCAATGACGTCTTGTTCAGACAAGAAGATAAGGATTGTTATCAAGTCAAGATGTGGCCACCCACTCATCAATTAGTCAACAAATCAATAGTTCCAAATTTTGGCCTATAAAAGGAGGCACTTACCATGTATTGAGGCATCTTGGTTTCCAGATCAAGATCATGCTCTTGCTTTCTCTCTTTGTATTGCTTATGTCTTGCTTTCATTAATATCAAGTTTATGCACTTCATTTCCTTTCTTTTACTTAGTTAAGTTCTTTCTCATTTATGTTCTTATCTTGTTTATTTATGTTTCTTTCTTTCATTATGTTTAGTTAAGTTAATTATGTCAAGGTGAAAAGGGTACACTAATGGTGTAAGAATAAGTATAATATAAACTTAACATGGACCTTAACATTGGATACTAACATGTTTTATATTTGTTATCTTGTTCACTTTTAATACTTTGCTTGTTAAATGGTTAATCTAGATTTATGTTGTATAACACTTGGTACAACAAATACTTGGTACTTTCATAGCCCATACTGTATGGTATAACCGACACCTGAGCTATGAAAGGGACTTGATTTGTTGTTAACATAAGTTATAATCATGAATGCCTGCCAACATTTACAAGTATTAGCTTTATTCGAATAAGATAACTAATGTAATCATGTTAACAATTTATAATCTGATTGGAACCTCCTTTATGTGTGGTTTCCAATTGAGTAATAAGAGTTTATATTATACTTGTTTGAAGTACCATTAGTGGATCCTCTAACCTTGACATTCGTTTTTATCATTGTTTAATCCTTACATTAATCTTCTAACTCAAAGTTCTCATTAATTTCTTCATCTACTTCTATTACTACTACTACTACTACTATTATTTTTATTATTGTTGTTGTTGTTGTTATTTACATTCTGTAATATATCCCTTTGATCTTTTCATAAACTCAGTATATAGGCTGGAAACCTGTGACCCGATCTTTTGGATCATTCTCAGGTGTAACAACGCCACGTACTGAGTATTATAATTATTATTATTGTTATTGTTGTTGTTGTTGTTGTTGTTGTTGTTGTTATCGTCTTGTTATTTATAATTTATACAATTAACCTCTCTGTGGTTCGACCCCGGTCTTGCCGGTTTATTTATTACTTCGACACTCCTGCACTTGGGAAAAGACATCAAGCTTTTGGTCGTGTCATCAATCTTTTGGTCGTGTCAAGTTTTTGGCGACGTTGCCGGGGAAGGTAAGTATTGTATAAATTATATATTTCTTTTATTTTCTTTTGTTTTTACTTTTATTTGTTTTTCTAATTTTTGTTCTTTTTTCTTTTCTTTTCTTTGCACTTGCATGAGAGTTTGGACACGTACATTAAGTGGTAGACTTTCTAGGAAATCCTCATTTTCTTTAGAAAACATGGCCGAAGAAGATAACCAGTCAATTCATAATGAGAATAATGAGAATAATCGTGCGAGAACACTTAAAGATCACATGAATCCAATAAGAACAAGTGCACCATCATGTATTGTTTTTCCTCCTGATGCGTCTCATTTTAATTTTAAGCCAGGTATTATTCAACTTTTACCCACTTTTCATGGCTTAGAATTGGAAAATCCATACTTGCATTTAAGAGAATTTTGAAGAAGTTTGTAACACCTATAATGACTTAAATTGTAGCATGAACACCATCAGATTAAAAGCTTTTTCCTTTTTTCATTAAAAGATAAAGCTAAAACATGGCTACAAAATATTAGGTCAGGATCCATTCGTGCTTGGGATGAAATGCAACAACAGTTTTTAAAGAAGTTTTTCCCTTCTCATAGAACAAACTCTTTCAAAAGACAAATCACCACTTTCACTCAAAAACCAGGAGAAACATTTTACAAGTGTTGGGATAGATATAAAGACTTGCTTAACACCTGTCCTCATCATGGTTTTGAAAGATGGAGATTGGTTTCACAATTTTATGAAGGGTTAACACCTAAAGATAGGCAAATGGTGGAATTGATGTGCAATGGAACTTTTGAAGATAAAGACCCTGATGAAGCAATGGAGTACCTAGACTTGTTAGCTGAAAATGCTCAAAATTGGGACACCACAGGCACGTGTGAGGCACCAGGTAAAACTCAACCTCATACATCTAATGGAGGCATGTACAACCTTAGGGAAGATCATGACCTCCAAGCCAAATTTACATCTTTAGCTAAAAAAGTTGAGGCACTAGAATTAAAAAAGAGTGGTTAGTTAAAATCTGTTCAAGAAATTGTGTGTCAAATTTGTGAAACTAATGAACACTCAACCAATGATTGTCCAACTTTGCCTTCTTTTAAGGAATGTCTCCATGAACAAGCCAATGCTTTAAATAGTTTTCAAAGGCCAAGTAATAACCCATACTCACAAACATACAACCCTGGTTGGAGAAATCACCCAAATTTCAGTTGGAAGAATGGTAACAATAATGCACAAACTTCACAGCCACCATTTCAAGCACACCATAATTTTCAAAATTCTCATGGATATGCACCTCCTTTGTTCCCCCTCCTAGAAGAAATCTTGAGGAAACACTGCATACATTCATTGAAAAGCAAGAGACAATCAACACTCAAAATGCTCAAACCATGGCAGATCTAAAAGATACTCTTGCAAAGTTCACATCTGCTCTTAGTTTTCAGGAGAAAGGTAAGTTTCCATCTCAACCACAACAAAATCCCAAAGGGCAATACAATTCAAGTGCAAGTGGTTCCGGAAACCAACATATGGATCAAGTCAAATCAGTCACTACTCTCCGTAGTGGTAAGGTTATTGAAAAACCCACTCTTGAACCTTGTGAGAAAGATGAAGAGTCTATCTCTAAGGGTAAGGAAGGGGTTGAACCTGAACATTGCAAAGAAAAGGCTGATTCACCGCCAGCACTTCCATTTCCTCATGCCATGACCAAACAAAGGAAAGTCAATCATAATTCTGATATCTTTGAGACTTTCAAACAGGTAAAGATCAATATACCTTTGTTAGATGCTATTAAACAGGTACCGTCTTATGCTAAATTTTTGAAAGATCTGTGCACTGTGAAAAGAAAACTGAATGTGAAAAAGAAAGCATTTTTAGCCGAACAAGTAAGTGCCATTCTTCAAAATGATAATGCTTTGAAATATAAAGACCCTGGTTGTCCTACAATTTCTTGCTTTATTGGAGAACATAAAATTGACAGAGCTTTACTTGATCTTGGAGCTAGTGTGAATTTACTTCCATATTCGGTTTTTCAAAGTCTCAATCTAGGTGAGTTGAAACCTACTGCTGTAACTCTTTTACTTGCTGATAGATCTGTAAAAGTGCCTAGAGGAATAGTTGAAGATGTGTTAGTACAAGTTGATAAATTCATCTTTCCTGTGGATTTTATTGTGTTGGATACACAACCTGTTGAAGCATGCAATCCAATTCCTGTTATTTTAGGACGTCCATTTCTTGCAACCTCTAATGCATTAATTAATTGTAGGAATGGAGTGATGAAGTTATCTTTTGGAAACATGACATTGGAGATGAATGTTTTTAACATTTACAAGCAACCTGGAGATAATAATGATTTACAGGAAGTAGATTTTATTGAAAAATTAATCTATGATCAATTTGAAAATTCTTCCAGTGAAACTGAGTTTAATGAATCTGAAGATTTGCAAATGGTTTATTTTCAGGAAAAGTCAAAGGCAAATAGTTGGAGACCGAAAATTGAGGAATTGCCACCACGATCAATTGAGTCCATACCTTCAAGTGTTCAACCACCAAAACCCGATTTGAAGCCATTACCATTTAATCTCAAATACTCATTTTTAGGAGAAAATGAAACTTTTCCGTAATAATTTCTTCCAAACTTAATGTTCATCAAGAAGGTAAGTTATTACAAACTCTGAAAATGCACAAAAATGCATTAGGATGGACCATAGCTGACATAAAAGGAATTAGCCCTTTGATTTGCACACACAAGATTTATTTGGAGGAAAATGTTAAACCATCTAGAGAAATGCAACGAAGGCTTAATCCTAATATGAAAGAAGTAGTGAAAAAATGAAGTCATTAAGCTTCTAGATAATGGAATCATTTATCCTATTTCTGACAGCAAATGGGTAAGTCCTACCCAAGTTGTACCCAAAAAGTCTGGAGTTACTGTGGATAACAAATGAGAAGAATGAGTTTAATTCCAACTAGGACTATTACTGGTTGGCGCATGTGCATTGACTATAGGAAACTTAATTCAATGACTAGAAAAGATCATTTTCCTTTACCTTTCATGGATCAAATCCTAGAAAGAGTTGCAGGTCATGAAATTTTATTGTTTCCTAGATGGCTATTCAGGTTACAATCAAATTGAAATTGCATTTGAAGATCAAGAGAAAACTACTTTCACATGTCCATTTGGTACGTTTGCATATCGAAGGATGCCTTTTGGATTATGTAATGCACCAGCCACGTTTCAAAGATGCATGCTTAGCATATTCAGTGATATGGTTGAACGTTTTCTTGAAATTTTTATGGATGACTTTTCTGTTTTTGGTGATTCATTTGATGATTGTTTAAAATAACTTGGAAAAGGTTTTGAACAGGTGTGAAGAGAAGAATCTTGTGCTGAATTGGGAAAAATGTCATTTTATGGTAACAAATGGTATTGTTCTTGGTCACATTGTTTCATCAATAGGAATTGAGGTTGACAAATCTAAAATCGAGTTAATTGCCAACTTACCAGCACCAAAATCTATTAAAAATGTTAGATCATTCTTAGGACATGCTGGTTTTTATAGAAGGTTCATCAAAGATTTTAGTGTAATATCTAAGCCATTATGTAACCTTCTAACAAAGGATAATGTTTTTTGAATGGACTGAACATTGTGAAGAAGCCTTTGTTAAACTTAAAAGCTTGCTTACTTCTGCTCCTGTTATTCAACCTCCTGATTGGTCATTACCTTTTGAAATAATGTGTGATGCTAGTGATTATGCCGTGGGTGCTGTTTTAGGACAAAGAAAAGACAAGAAACCTTATGTGATTTACTATGCAAGTAAAACTTTAAATAGTGCTCAAATGAATTACACTACCACTGAAAAGGAATTACTTGCAGTAGTATTTGCATGTGAAAAATTCAGATCTTATCTTGTTGGCTCACCTGTTATTGTTTTTAGCGATCATGCAGCGTTGAAATATCTTCTTTCTAAGAAGGATTCTAAGGCTAGATTGGTGCGGTGGATTTTGTTACTTCAAGAATTCGATATGACAATCAAAGATAAGAAAGGCACCGAAAATGTTGTCGCAGATCATTTGTCAAGATTGACAACTGATTCAAGATCTGACATCACACCAATTAATGACTACTTTCCTGATGAATCTTTACTTTCTGTCTCTACAATGCCTTGGTTAGCTAATATTGTTAATTTTCTTTGTTTCAGGACATTTGCCAGCTCATTGGAGTACTCAAGACAAAAAGAAAGTTCTTGAACGAAGTGAAGAACTTTTATTGGGATGACCCTTACTTATTCAAATATTTGTCCTGATCAAATATTTCGAAGATGCATTCCCGACAATGAGGTAAGTAGTGTTATTAAATTTTGTCATTCTGAGGCCTGTGGGGGTCATTTTCTCATCAAGAAAGAAAAACTGCAAAAATCTTACAATGTGGATTTTATTGGCCCACCATGTTTAAAGATACGCATGCATTCTGCAAAACTTGTGAAAACTGTCAAAAAGTTAGAATCTATTTCAAAACGTCACATGATGCCTTTAAATACTATTCTTGTCATTGAAATCTTTGACTGTTGGGGTATAGATTTTATGGGTCCATTTCCTCCATCATTTGGTTTTGTTTACATATTAGTCGCAGTAGACTATGTTTCAAAATGGATAGAGGCAATTCCAAGTCGTAATAATGATCATAAAACAGTGATCAAGTTTTTTAAAAGACAATATTTTGAGTCGATTTGGAATCCCTCGGGCCATGATAAGTGATGGTGGAACACATTTCTGTAACAAGTCATTTGAGTCTTTAATGAAGAAATATGGAATTACACACAAAATATTACCACCCCTTATCACCCCCAGACAAATGGACAAGTAGAACTTGCTAATAGGGAGATCAAAACAAATCTTGGAGAAAAACTGTTAACCCTAATAAGAAAGACTGGTCTTTAAGACTTAATGATGCACTTTGGGCTTATCGAACTGCTTATAAAACATCATTAGGTATGTCACCTTATAGACTAGTTTATGGGAAACCTTGTCACTTGCCTGTGGAAATTGAACATAAAGCTTATTGGGCTATTAAAGCTTTTCAATTCAAACCTTGATGATGCTAGTCAGCTGCGAAAATTGCAAATAAATGAGCTTGAGGAAATAAGAAATGATGCATATGACAATTCAAAAATTCATAAAGCAAGAATCAAAGACTTTCATGACAAGAAAATACTGAGAAAAACATTTAATGTTGGTCAAAAAGTGTTGCTTTATAATTCTTCGACTCCATTTATTTCCTGGAAAAACTAAGATCAAGATGGAGCGGTCCTTTCATTGTGAAACATGTGTATCCATATGGGGCCTGTGATATTGAGAATCCAAAGAATGGCAATGTTTTCAAGGTAAATGGGCATCGTTTAAAAGTTTATTTTGACAATTTTTCAGTTGAAAATGACTATATTGAATTGAGTGATCCTGTATATAAAGATTGATTTTTTTTTTCTCACATTGTTTTGTGTTTTGGTATAACTTTTGTTTTTGCTAGTCTCTCTTTCACCCCGGTCAAATGGCGGATAACGGTACTCCGTGACTTAAGTCGGTTCTTTCAGTTTCCCAAATTACTGAATATTTGTATATATTTTGTACAATTCTCTGCTCTTTCTCCCTTCTTTGAATCTTTTCCCCAATTCTCATTTGAAAATGGACACCACTCTTGAAAAGTTGAAAAGGTATTTTCCCGTTCTGCCTCTAAATGCAATTACAAAAATTTACCGTGCTAGGTGTGCAAGATTGAGGTTGTTAATGAATCATGGAATTCCTGAAGATATTCGCTGGCTAATTGAAGCAAAGGTACGATTATCAGGTGAGTCCTCTAATTCTTTCATTTCACACATGCCTGGAACAGGTACAAGCACTTTTGCAAAGAAACGTCGTGCAAAACGACTGAAAGTCTGTCACAGATGTGCCAGATGGACTTGTAATGTGACATGTCGTTCTTTAGGAATGATATCTGTAAACCGTGAAGATAAGATACAATTCATTAAGGATGGCCTGAGTAAGGGGTCTTTAGATAATCTTTTGTTGACCCTTGAGACGCATCCTAGTGGAGATGTGCATCGTGTAATTCATGATTTATGGCCACAATTCCATAAAGAACATGATCGACTTAGTCTTGGGAATCTGACTAAAAAAGACCCTGTTTGCCAGTTTTTAAGAAAACTGGATGGGAAGCCTATCCCCGACCCATAGAGGGCGTTTAAGCCGTTCTTAAACGTAAAACCAAGGGAAGATGTGAGCCACAATCACAACTACCTGTACATACATGATTTGTCAACATAAATAAATAAATAAATAAAGAGCGAGAGAGAGAGAGTGTGAGACAACAACTGGCCTACATATAGGTGGTATGATTGCATTTTCAAATTCTCATCTATAAATTCTTCTTTTCCTACCCTTCATTTCTACTCAACCCATACATTCATCAAATATAGAAGTGTGTAGACATGGCAGGTTCCTCAAGTCATCCCATCAGAAATATTTGTGTTTTTCGGTGGATCCAGTCCTGGGAAAGAAAAAGAGTTTTTTTAGACTCAGCAAATCATCTTGGTCGGGGTACTAGCTGAGAGAAAGATTCATTTAGTTTATTGGGGGAGGTAGCCTTGGGTTAATGGGAGGTGTGTCAATGGCTGCATTAATGGGAGGCAGTCAAGTTTTGGGGGTTGTCCCCAAAGCTTTAGCACAAGGGGACCTCATTGGAAAAATAATTGGAGAGGAAGTACGGGTCCCCACAATGTCTTATCGGATGAATACAATGTTTAACCATGTTGACGCCTTCATTGCCTTACCAGGTGGTCTGGGCACATTGGAAGAGATCTTTCATATTTCCTCTTGGGCCCAACTGCACATTCACCATAAACCCATAGGTTTATTAAATGTTAATGGTTTTTATGATAAGTTACTGTCTTTCCTTGATCATGCTGTGGAACAGGAATTTCTAACATCTTCGGCACGACAAATCATAATCTCTGCTGCTACTACTGAATAGTTGATTGACCAACTACAATCTTTCATCCCTGTAATTGATCCCTCCATGAGTCGCCTAAATTGGTCAACTACAGAAAGCCGTAAAAAGCTTAAATTGGATTTGAGCCTTAGTTTGTAAAAACTTTGTGTCTTTTGTTTTTATTATTATGTTTTGTTATTTCTTATATTTGTTTAAGTGTGTTTCAGGTTTGTCAGTGTTTGCTGTTTCAGGTGATGTCTTCTATACTCTTTCTTTCTGCCTTAGCACATTGAGGACAATGTCTCGTTTTGGTTGGGGGGAGAGGGTAGTTGATATATTAAAAAAAAAAAATTATTAACTAACTGTGTTTTCTATTATTAAAACCATTTGACAACATTGTTATTAGGATAGCAGAGTATAGAGTCAGTTTTATTACCTCTTGAGACACATCTTAGTAAGTATCTTTATTAGGATGGTAGAGTAAGGAGGAAATTTTATTGACTCTAGAGACGCATCTTAATAAGTATCATTACCAAGGTCTATCATAATACTTCTTGAAATATTCAGGTTTACAAACTCTCACATTGTTATCACTTAATTCTGCTTATATACTAATTTAATAACTATTCTTAAACCTTCATTTTCACACACACACTTTAACATATGATTGTGGGTTGCATATTGGATTTTTACATTATTCATGTTCTTTTGTTAAAGGTAACAACTAAAGGAAAGGGATAGTATATAATAAAAAAAAAACAAACAAATTGAATATTAAAAAAAAAAAAAGTAGATAAGTTTGGTTCCATAGCCTCCTTGATTTAAGCAATTAAGCCCGAAGGGGTGTTTTAACACCTAGTACCCTAAAGTCAACTGACTTGGGAGCTATTGGCCTAGTGCTTGTTATATGGGTTGAGGAGAAAGCTTAAGGGAATCAAACATTGCACTATCTACATATCAGTATCTACAACCCGAGTTACTAAGCTCGTAGGGATGTCTCAACACCTGATGCCCTAAGACCAACTGGTCTGGGAGTCATTAGCTTAAAGCTCGCTATATGGGTTAATGATGATGCATTGTGTTTTAAAGTTATATGTATATATACCAAAAAAAAAAAGAAGGTATTAATCCCAACCCAAGGCAGTTAACCTTATAAAAACATTAGAACAGAATATTGTTTTCTTCCAATAAAAGCCCCATAATTTATGTTTTCATACATTGAGCACATAAAAGAAGGTTTATTAATATTTTGTTTAAAAAGTGTAAAGCAGATATATAAATTTAATGAGAGTTTGTTTATCTGGATAGATTAATGGAAGTTGAATGATGAATGCCTTGCTTTGTGGAACTTGCAAATTGTTTTTCTATTTTAACGCTTTGATTACTAGGGACTAGTAATAAGCTGGTTGGGGGGTGTGATTAGTACTTAAAAGTGCATTCTCATTAAGGTTTATATCATCGTATTGCACTAAAGTATCATTAAATTCCCTAACTACAACATGTTTTTATAATAACAAGTCTGATAATATAATATATCTTTAATTTATGGTAAATGTTTATTTTGAATGCAGGTATATCTCACAATTCAAAGGATTTATTGATGTGATTAACTATTGAAAGTGAAGAGACAAAAGAGGACTAGGCTAAGAGAAGAGATGCTGGTTCAATTCCAAACTCGAACACCATTCGGTTATTGGATCATAACTAGAGTTGTAGAACTCGGATTTAGGTCTACTTTATATGAATCGAAAAGCTAAGACATAGACCTACAACTTTCATGAAGAGTCCAAGACTCAAATCTGCCGTTTTCAAGTTCAAATCTTAGGAACAACGGAGAAGTCGGAACCTGTCCTGCAGCTCGGACACTGTTCGGTTTTCAGCTCATATCTTGAGTTCTAGAAGTCCAAATGATCTCTGGTTTTTTTTTGTTGGAAAGCTAAGACAATTGCCCACAGCTTTAATGGAACAAAGGGCTCTAATTATGATGTTAGCAATGACGTTTTGACCAGCCAACAATATCAATAACCAGCCAATAATGTCAAGAACCAGCAGCCAACATTGTCAAAAACCAGCCACCAAATCAATGGTTGGCCACCAACTAAATAGTTTGTCAACCAATCAATAGTTCTAATTTTTAGCCTATAAAAGGAGGCATTTGCCATGTATTTAGATATATTATTTTTCAGATCAAAATCATCTTCTTGCTTTCTCTCTTTGTAATGTTCAAGTTTTCTTTCATGCTATATTAATATCTTGTTTATGCTTTTTTTTCATTTCCTTTCCTATACTTAGTTAACTTATATCATGTTTATGTTCTTATATTGTTTATTTATGTTTTTCTTCTTCATTATGTTTAGCTAAGTTAATTATGTCAAGGTGAAAAGGTTTCACTAGTGGTGTTAGAATAGATATAATATAAACTCAACATGGACTTTAATGTTTATATCCAAGAAAGATTGTTATTAACATGTTTTATCTTTTTATCTTACTAATTCTTAATACCTTGCTTAATGTTTAATCTAGATTTTGTGTTGTATAACACTTGGTACATCAAATGCTTGATCCTTCATAGTTTTTCGACCGACATCATTATTATGATAGGAACTTGATTTGTTGTTAACATAAGCTAGCAACATGAATGCCTGATGATATTTATAAGTATGGTGTTACTTAGATAAGATAATTAATATGATCATGTTAACAATTTATAATGAGCTAATAACGATAAATCATCCAATTGGAACCTCCTTTGTGTGTGGTTTCCAGTTGAGTAATAAAAAGAGTTTATATTATATTTATTTGAAATACCATTAGTGAATCCTCTAACCTTGACATTTGTTTTTATTATTGTTTAATCCTTACATCAACCTTACCTCTCAAAGCTCTCTTTATTATTACTACTACTATTATTATTATTTACATTCTTGTTATATTATATGTACGTTAAGTATGCTCTGTGTTTGATCAAGGATCCTGATATTGTTGGTCTTGCCTTGTTCATTCGCATCAGAAATCTGTTTATATTATATAATATATCTCTTTAATATTTTCATAAACTCAGTATATATAGGCTGGAAACCTGTGACCCGATCTTTTAGATCATTCTCAGGTATAACAACGCCACGTACTGAGTATTATTATTATTACTCTTAATATTACTATTATTATTGTTGTTATTGTTGTTGTTGTTATCGTGTTGTTATTTATAATTTATACAATTAACCTCCCTGTGGTTCGACCCCGGTCATGCCGGGTTATTTATTACTTCGACACTCCTGCACTTGGGAGAAGACATCAATCTTTTGGTCGTGTCAAAAGGGTAGTAGTTGATATTAAAAAAAAAAAATTGTGTTTTCTATTTCATAAACTATTTGCAAAACTGTTGTTACTAGGATGGCAGAGTAAAAGGAGTTCTTTTGTTAAAGTGACTCTTGACACGCATTTTAGTAAACATTCTTAACAAGGTCTATCAGAATACTTCTTGAAATATTTAGGTTTACAAACTCTCGTATTGTTAGCACTTGATTCTGCTCATATGCTCATTTAACAAGTATTTTTAAATCTTCATTTTCACACACACTTTAACATATGATTGTGGGTTGCATATTGGATTATTACATTATTTATGTTCTTTTGTTAAAGGTAACAACTAAGGGAAAGGGATAGTACATAATTCACAAAAAAAAAAACAAAAAACAAATAATGATAATAAAAAGGTAGATAAGTTTGGTTTCGTAGCTTCCCTAACCTAAGCAATTAAGCCCGAAGGGGTGTTTTAACACTTAATACCATAAAGTCAACTGACTTGGGAGCTATTGGCCCAACGCTTGTTACATGGGTTGAGGAGAAAAGCTTAAGGAAATCAAACATTGCATTATTTACGTATCAGTATCTGCAACCCGAGTTGCTAAGCTCGTAGGGGTGTCTTGTTGCGATGTCGCAGTCGCACAAATTAATTACCCTAGCTTCAAACACAACACACAAGATAGTATAGAGCAAGCAAGGGATCGATCCCACGAGGAAGATTTAGTTCAGATTTTTATGCTATACGTTATGCAGTTTGGGGGGGTTTGGATGTTATCTAGGCTAAAACAAAAGAAAACAGAAAACTATCAAACGAAATTTAATAAAATCAGAAAATTATCAAGAGAACAAACCTTGGTCGCAAGCACACATCCACCTATAGAAATCAGAATTGATCCTTGAAACAAAATTCCAGTTTATATTCTGAATTTTTATCTTTTCTTAACGTTGGTTAATTAAAGGTAACAACTAAGGGAAAGGGATAGTACATAATTCACAAAAAACAAAAAAAAACAAAAAAAAACAAAAAAAAATAATGATAATAAAAAGGTAGATAAGTTTGGTTTCGTAGCCTCCATAACCTAAGCAATTAAGCCCGAAGTGGTGTTTTAACACTTAATACCATAAAGTCAACTGACTTGGGAGCTATTGGCCCAACGCTTGTTACATGGGTTGAGGAGAAAAGCTTAAGGAAATCAAACATTGCACTATCTACGTATCAGTATCTGCAACCCGAGTTGCTAAGCTCGTAGGGGTGTCTTGTTGCGATGTCGCAGTCGCACAAATTAATTACCCTAACTTCAAACACAACACACAAGATAGTATAAAGCAAGCAAGGGATCGATCCCACGAGGAAGATTTAGTTCAGATTTTTATGCTATACGTTATGCAGTTTGGGGGGGGGTTTGGATGTTATCTAGGCTAAAGCAAAAGAAAACAGAAAACTATCAAACGAAATTTAATAAAATCAGAAAATTATCAAGAGAACAAACCTTGGTCGCAAGCACACATCCACCTATAGAAATCAGAACTGATCCTTGAAACAAAATTCCACTTTATATTCTGAATTTTTATCTTTTCTTAACGTTGGTTAATTAACGGATCCGCCGTATAACTAACCCTAACCAACAAATAATCACAGTGTCCGCACTAATGATTTAATCCAATGGCAGCCTTAAGATCTAGATAAATTCATTAATCTTAACAACTAAGTTGTCTGCTTATGTTGCTTTGATCGAATGTTCTCCCTAAGATTAATAACGTAGATCCGCTACAATTATTAAACTCAGTTGCTTTATAAGTTCATATACCACAACTCCGGTTTTGATATCAAACTTAGCAATAAATTGTCTACAATAATAACTTAGAGTCCGCTCTCGCAATTAAAATAAACAATCATAGGAAAAATAAGCATAGGAGAACAAACATATTCATCATATAAACTAAAAAGAAAAGGTAAAATAGATCTCACAGTTCTTGAAATCCGAAGGTTTTCGTGTCCTTACAACCTAGAAAATGAGTTTAGCCTTGCATGTTTGTTGAACAACTAATCAAAAAGATGGAAGAATGCATGATTTAGGGTTTCTTATAGTAAGAGGGCATTTTTCTTCTCTTGGATGGTTGCCCCCCTTCTCTTCTCTCATTCTTTTTATATGCTAGGAAACCCTAATCTCTATTTTACAAAATAGTCCTCCCTTAAGTAGACAATTTACATTTAAGTAGTTCAATAACTATTTTCTTAAAAAAGAAGAAATAGCTTTGCATGAAATCTTCAACCTTTGACTTAGAGGAGCTACATTGCTGAAATAAAAACTTGGATGTCGGTTTAGATGCTTCGGAATGTAATTTGGACTCGTTTCTTCAAGAAACCTGTTTGCTAGCAGAATTCAGTTGTCATCTTTGAAAAATCATATCTCCCTCATATGACATCATTTTTTGCTGAACTTTGGAGCGTTTATAGGCCTTTGAGTCAGGAATCCAAAACAATTTAGTTTGCATCAATTGGGTTTTATAGCTCTAGATATTTAAGTCGGAATGACCAAAGGTCAACATTGGCAGATTAAGAGATTTGACTTTGAAAGCTGTGATTTCCATGTTCTTCCTTATTTTATTGTCTTGCCTTAGATGTCCAGAAAGGTATGGATGTTAGCTTTTTAATGCCACTAGAATCACTTGATTTCGACCTTTAGAGCTCGCGTTCTGCACAAAACATCGACTGAACGTCAAATCTGCCAATTACCTTCAATTTACTCATTTTTGCATCTTTCATCCAAAAGTGCCTTCAAAACATAAAACAAAGAATATCATTGCATATTATATATAAAACATAGGCAAAAAAACTAGTTAAATGTGGGTGAAACTATCGAATAATATGGTTGCATTAAATACCCCCACACTTAGCTCTTGCTCGTCCTTGAGAAAGGATAGGTAAAATCAAATTGAAGTTAAATTAAATCAAATCACTATGACTAATATCCTAATCTCCCATTAATATCCAATAATATATGCATTATAAACAAGAATAAAATCAAGAAGGATAAATAGTATAAATTTTCATGAATTTATTAACATGGAAACTTCAAAACTCAATTAATTGTCGGGATTTAAATGAAATCTATGCCATGCCAAAGTGATAGGTCCTTTTATTGATATACACTCCAACACTCACATGTTTAGGGCTTATGTGTTTAAATCTCTCAAATTCAATCAATGAATATGTTCTACCATAAGCTTGCTCTTCAATCTCATCTTCATTACTAACATATTACAAGCAATGCATGAATCAAAAGGTCTTATTTCCGGTTGTAATGGGGTTAAGGTTAAGGTGAGGTAAAAGAGAGTAAAAGAGAAGGTTCAAATCAAAGAAAGTAGAGCATTCTAAAAAATGATATTTCAAACAAGATATTCCATCAAAGCACATAAATTTTCCATCTTTAATCACCAATGCTTAACTTCTTTTGATTTCAAGCTCTTTCAACATAAAATCTTAAGAACATAAAGGAACACTTCTTTCTTTCTTTCTTTCTTTTTTCTTTTCTTTTTTTTTTCACCTTTGGCAACTTGCCCATATTTTCATCAAGCATCACTTCTTCTTTCTTTTCACATAATTTCCAACCATAATTCCATAAGATATCACAAGTATATGCTCTACTAATCCTTGGCCAGGGGAAAAGGAAAACATATAAAAAGTTAAGGCTTATACATGGATAAAGCAAAGAAAAGATAAACAAGCTCAAAAGGGGCTCACTAAGGATAATATGTTTTAGGTTGGCTTTTTGGCTCAAATGGTTAAAATTCCTAATGCCTTTATCATCTTCATGTATATATGTAATGCGAATGTAATCTTAACAAGATATGAAGCAAGTTCTAAAGATGCATATCAATGAAAGAATGCACACTCAAAGAATATAATGTTGAAGGCTCAAAAGCTTACATAGGAATAACACTATAAAGTCAACATGGCATATTCTCAAAGTCAATCCCTAAACCAATTAAACCTTAAAATTTGCATGCATACTCCTTCATTTGATTTATATCTTCATCTATCTCAATTAATTCTCATACATAATGCTCATATTCTCAAAAACCAATGAAAGTTAAAAAGATCAAACACAATTTTATTTTTTTTCAAAGAACAACAAAGAAAACTAAAACAATTTTTTTAAAAAAAAGAACAACAAAGAAAACTAAAATAAGAAAACCAAAATTCTCCCAATACCCCCACACTTAAAACACAACATTTTCCTCAATGTTGAAATAAAAGCAAAGGAACATAAGAGAATGACAGAAAATAAATTAAAAAGCAAAAAAATAAAAGATAAGGAAAAAGAAAGCAAATCTGATTATTATTTTTTTGAGCTGGGTTGCCTCCCAGGAAGCGCTTTTGTTTTATGTCATTGGCTTGACATGTGACATGCTCATTCTTCATAGATTGGTTCAGCTAACTCTACAGAAGCGGTGAGTTCTGCCGTCCACCCTTTATAAAAAGGTTTCAAACAATGTCCATTGACCTTGAGTACTTTGTTGGTTTCTAAACTTGTAATTTCAACTGTACCACAAGAAAAAACATTAGAAACAACACAGGGTCCAATCCAACAGGAGCGCAACTTTCCAGGAAAAAGTTTCAAACGCGAATGATAAAGAAGGACTTTGTCTCCAACATTAAATTCTTTTCTTATAATCATTCGGTCATGGAGACTCTTAGTCTTTTCTTTGTAAATCCTTGCATTCTCATAAGCATCATTTTGAATCTCTTCCAACTCTTGCAATTGCAACTTTCTTGCAATCCTAGCAGCATCATAATCCATGTTACATTTTTTAATGGCCCAAAAAGCTTTGTGTTCAAGCTCCACCGGTAGATGACATGCTTTTCCATAAATCATCCTATAAGGTGACATTCTTATAGGTGATTTGTAAGCAGTCCGATAAGCCTAGAGTGCATCACCAAGTCATAGACTCCAATCTCGTCGGTTGGGTTGCACTGTCTTCTCCAAAATGGACTTGATTTCTCGATTTGAAATTTCAGCTTGGCCATTTGTTTGAGGATGGTATGCTGTGGAAGTCCGATAAGTCATATGATATTTGCGTAACAATGCTTCCATTGAACGATTGCAAAAATGAGTACCACGATCACTAATGATAACTTTAGGGATTCCAAACCTGTCAAATATATGAGTCCTGATAAAATCTAAAACAACCTTAGCATTGTTAGTTCGTGTGGCTTTTGCCTCAATCCATTTGGACACATAATCAATAGTAAGAAGGATATAAAGATTGCCAAAAGAAGAAGGAAATGGACCTATAAAATCAATACCCCAAACATAAAAAATTTCACTTATAAGAATATTCATTAAAGGCATTTGATTTTTATAAGTGATATTACCTGTTTTTTAGCATTTTTCACATGATTTGCAAAAATGATATACATCCTTAAAAATAGAAGGCCAATAAAAACCACTTTCAAGTACCTTGTGGGCTGTTCTTTTTGCTCCAAAATGCCCACCACAAGAATGAGAATGACAAAAGGTAAGAATGGAATGAAATTCATCTTGTAGTACACATCTCCTAACTACTTGATCCACACAAAATTTCCACAAATAAGGAATATCCCAAAAATAATATTTAGCATCAGCATATAACTTGTCTTTTTGGGATGTAGACAAACCTGGAGGGAATTCTTTGGTGACTAAATAGTTCACCAAATCAGCATACCATGGTCATGTAGAGGAATGTAACACATACAACTGCTCATCAGGGAATGTCTCTCGTATTATTTCAGTTTGTATATCCTTAGTCCTTAGTCGGCTCAAATGATCAGCCACATGGTTTTCGACACCTTTTTTGTCTTTAATCTCAAGATCAAATTCTTGTAAAAGCAAGATCCACCTAATCAATCTTGGTTTGGACTCCTTTTTCTTTAAAGATACCTTAAAGCTGCATGGTCAGTAAAAACAATGACTTTTGTACCAAGTAGATATGACCTGAATTTTTCAAGAGCAAACACTACTGCAAAAAGTTCATTTTCAGTTGTATGGTAATTGCATTGTGCTCCGTCCAATATGCAGGAAGCATAAGCGATAACATGCAAATTCTTCTCTATTCTTTGCCCAAGGACAGCCCCTATCGCATAGTCACTCGCATCACATATTATCTCAAAAGGCTCATCCTAATTTGGTGGTTGGATGATAGGTGCAGATGTGACACGCTTTTTAAGCTCATCATGGGCATCTTTACATGCTTGATCAAACACAAAATCCACTTCTTTGGCTAATAGTTTGCATAAGGGTGATGTAATCTTCGAGAAATCTTTGATAAAACGTCGATAGAAACCTGCATGGCCAAGAAAAGAACGAATTTCCCTCACGCAGGAGGGGTAAGGCAATGATGAAATAACATCTATTTTAGCTTTATCAACCTCTAATCCACATGAAGAAACAACATGCCCAAGAACTATTCCTTGTTCTACCATAAAATAACACTTTTCATAGTTTAAGACAAGGTTGGTTTCAATGCACCTTTTCAAGATCAAAGATAAATTTTCTAGACATTTATCAAAAGAATCACCATACACTGTGAAATCATCCATGAAAACCTCAATTATTCTTTCAACATAATCAGAAAAAATACTCATCATGCATCTTTAAAAAGTTGCAGGTGCATTACACAGACCAAAGGGCATTCTCCTATATGCATATGTACTAAATGGACATGTAAATGTAGTCTTTTCTTAATCCTCAGGATTAATAACAATCTGATTGTATCCACTATATCCATCAAGAAAGCAATAAAAAGACTTACCTGTTAGGCGTTCAAGCATTTGATCCATGAATGGTAATGGGAAATGATCTTTGCGTGTAGTAAGATTTAGCTTTCTATAATCAACACACATTCTCCATCCACTCGAGATGTGAGTAGGAATGAGCTCATCCTTTTTGTTTTTCACCAACGTGATTCTGGTCTTTTTAGGCACCACATGGATTGGCGCTACCCATTTACTATCCGTGATGGGATAAATGACTCTTGCATCTAACAGTTTTAAAATTTCAGCTTTCACTACCTCCATCATAGGTGGGTTCAACCTCCTTTGCATTTCCCTTGTTGGTTTCGCATTGTCCTCCAATAGTATGTGATGCATACATATTGAGGGACTAATGCCCTTGATGTCAGCTAAAGTCCATCCAATGGCCGTCTTGTGATCACATAACAACTTCACAAGTTTTTCCTCTTGCGTATTTGTCAAACCTATTGCTATAATAACGAGAAGTGTATTGTTTTCACCAATGAATACATACTTCAAATTATCGAGCAAAGGTTTCAATTCTAACTCGGGGGCCTGTAAAATAGATGGCAAAAGCTTTTTATGTGAAAGTATTAAATCAACAAAGACATTACCATGGGGAACAGTTTGTAAAGATTGCAAATCCAATGCTGATTCGTGCACGTTTTGGGGAACACATATGTGCCTCTCCATCTTTTCTATCTCGGTAAAATCATAGCTATAGCTCAAGGCTACACTTAATCCATCCTCACACTCAAAATCAAAAACTTGCTGTACATACTTATCAACTTGGTCATAGCATGTGATAGAATAAACATTGCTATAAGGATATTTCATTGCATCATGAAAATTAAATTCAATCTTTTCATCTCCTACTTCTATAGACAAAGTATCATTACCACAATCAATCTTTGTATTGGAAGTTTTCAAGAATGGTCTCCCAAACAATTTAGGAGTGTTGTTTGATGAATCACAAGAATCATGTTCCATATCAAGAATATAAAAATCACATGGAATGATCAAACTATCAATCTTGACTAGGACATCTTCTATCACACCAAGTGGGTAAACAAAACTATGATCTGCAAGTTGTATTACAATGCTAGTTTTATTCAAAGGCTCAAGACTAAGAGAATCATAAACATGTTTGGGCATAACACTAATGGATGTACCTAAATCACACAAGGCCCTTTTGAAACTAGCATTACCAATAACACATGGGATAGTAAACGCACCTGAGTCCTTTTGCTTCAAAGGCATATTCTTTTGAACAACAGCAGATACAACTTCACCCATACTTACCATTTCATGACCTTTCAGTTTGAACGCTCTCTTGGTAGTACACAACTCCTTTAAAAATTTGGCATACTTAGGAATTTGTTTGATAGCATCAAGTAAATGAATGTTGAGTTCTACTTTCTTGAAGACCTCTAAAATCTCTTTTTCTTTGTCCTCTTTCTTTGACCTATAAGAACTCACAGGAAAGGGTGGAATTGTTTTAAAACTGGAATTCATTAAGTGAGGAGTTACCTTTGGAGTGTTGGTCTTTGTTTCAGTTTGTGGAGAAGGAGGATGTTCCTTTTTTGTACTCAATTCAGTTTCTATCTCTTCTTCTTCCTCCATCTCAATTTGTTTTAACCTTTTCTCTTCAAGTTCTTTCCCACTTCACAGCATGATCGCACTAACATTCTTTTTTGGATTCAATGCTTGAGAGGGAAATTTTCCATTCATTTGTGCTTCCAATTTCCCCACACTTGAAGCTACTTGTCCCATTTGCTTCTCCAAGTTGTGAATACTTGACCTTGTTTCCTGTTGAAAAGACATGACATTTTGTTGCAAGGTCACAATCTTAGAAGCCAAAGTTTTCATCATCTCACGAAGATCATCACTGGATGACGACCCCATAACATTGGAGTTTGTAAATGGAGGAGGTTGTCTTGCTTGATAATTATGTTGGGGCTGAAATCCATTGGGATGGAATTGTCGACCTTGATTGCCTTGTTGAGGTTGGTTCCCATACCGTAGGTTAGGATGATCTCTCCATCCAGGATTGTACGTGTGGGAAAAAAAATCATATTTACATTGGGGCTGTCCATTAAATCCTCCATCAACTGCGTTAGCTTGTTCAATGTAATCTTTTTGCATTGTTGGGCACATATCTGAAGTATGTCCTTATAAGGAGCATATGCTACAAGCTTTCACCTGTTGTACATTGCCACAAGCCAAATAACGCACAAGAGAAGTAAGATCATTAACTTTATTCTCAAGGTTAGAAATACTTACCTCATTTACTCGTTTGTTTGCGAAGTCTCCTTGCATGCCAAATTGTTTCGAGTTGGCTGCCATATTTGAGATCAATTGGCGTGCAGCCTCGGGTGTTTTATCTACTAATGCCCCTCCACTTGCAACATCAATGATACTACGGTCAGTAGGCATCAATCCTTCATAGAAATATTGAATGAGCAATTGATCAAGTATTTGATGATGAGGGCATTGAATACATAGTTGCTCAAATCTTTCCCAATACTCGGAAAGTGTCTCTCCATAAGATTGTCGAATCCCACATATTTCTTTCCTTATGTTGGCAACTCAAGATGCTGGGAAATACTTTTCAAGGAAGATCTTTTTCATGCCATTCCAAGTTCCAATTGAACCTGGGAGAATGGAGAAAAGCCATACAAGCTGCCCCTTTTAAAGAGAAAGGGAAAGCTTTCAACTTAACTTGTTCTCCGTCAACTCCATTCAGTTTCATGCCAACACAAACCATATGGAACTCCTTGAGATGAGTATGAGGATCTTCTCCTGCAAGACCATTAAATGTTGGTAGCAAATGTATAAAACCAGATTTGAGCTCAAAGTTTACACTACTGTCGATGTTTATGCACAATGGTTGATTTTCCACGTTAGGAGCAGCAAGCTCCTTGAGTGTTTGTTATTGTGCATTAGCCATGGTGTTGAGGCGAGCTTCCTTTCGTAACCTGCGTAAAGTTTTTTCTATTTCGAGATCTAACTGCACTTGACTTTGATTAGTAGAACGGGTTACTGGCATAAATCATAATAAAAAAAAATCAAAAGAAACCAACCACACAAAAGATCGAAAACAATGCAAATTGTACGAAAATCTTACGTTAGAAAACTAAAACTGCCAAAACAAACCTAGAAAATAGCGGAATTTGGCCTTCATAGGGTGGGGCTAGTGGCTTACCACTAATCCTGTTTAGAACGTTGTTTCCCTTCAGAAAAAAAAAAGTCTGATACCTAATTCCACAAACAATTCTATTTTGAACAGTACTGCTGCCGCAAGTGAACAGTACCGCCACAAGAAAAAATTATGTTTCTCTTTTTTTTTTTAGAAATATAAATAACAATCACAGCAACTAAAAATAACAGTACTAGCACAAGAATCAACTAAAATTACTTCCCCGACAACGGCGCCAAAAATCATTGCAATGTCGCGATCGCACAAATTTATTACCCTAGCTTCAAACACAACACACAAGATAGTATAGAGCAAGCAAGGGATAGATCCCACGAGGAAGATTTAGTTTAGATTTTTATGCTATATGTTATGCAGTTTGCGGGGGGTTTGGATGTTGAACAACTAATCAAAAAGATGGAAGAAAGCATGATTTAGGGTTTCTTAGAGTAGGAGGGCGTTTTTCTTCTCTTGGCTGGCTACCCCCCTTCTCTTCTCTCATTCTTTTTATATGCTAGGAAACCCTAATCTCTATTTTACAAAATAGTCCTCCCTTAAGTAGACAATTTACATTTAAGTAGTTCAATAACTATTTTCCTAAAAAAAAAAGAAATAGCTTTGCATGAAATCTTCAACCTTTGACTTAGAGGAGCTACATTGCTGAAATAAAAACTTGGATGTTGGTTTAGATGCTTCGGAATGTAATTTGGACTCGTTTCTTCACGAAACCTGTTTGCTGGCAGAATTCAGTTGTCATCTTTGAAAAATCATATCTCCCTCATATGACATCTTTTTTGGTTGGAGCGTTTATAGGCCTTTGAGTCTGAAATCCAAAACAATTGAGTTTGCATCAATTGGACTTTTGTAGCTCTAGATATTCAAGTCGGAATGACCGAAAGTCAACACTGGCAGATTACAAGATTTGACTTTGAAAGCTGCGATTTCCATGCTCTTCCTTATTTTATTGTCTTGCCTTAGATGTCCAGAAAGGTATGGATGTTAGCTTTATAATGCCACTAGAATCCCTTGATTTCGACCTTTAAAGCTCACGTTCTGCACAAAACATCAACTGAACGTCAAATCTGCCAATTACCTTCAATTTACTCTTTTTTGCATCTTTCATCCAAAAGTGCCTTCAAAACATAAAACAAAGAATATCAAGGCATTTTATATATAAAACATAGGCAAAAAACTAGTTAAATGTGGGTGAAACTATCGAATAATATGGTTGCATCATATCTCAACACCTAATGCCCTAAGACCAACTAGTTTGGGAGTCATTAGCCTAAAACTTGTTACATGGGTTAAAGATACATTGTGTTTCAAGTTGTATGTGTATATAAATAAATAAATAAAAAGAAAAAAAATAATAATCTCAACCTAAGGAAGTTAACCTTAAACATTAGAACAAAAATTTGTTTTTCTTCCAAGTAAAGCCCCATAACTATATGTTGATATTTTGAGCACAAAAGAAAGGTTTAGTAATATCTTGTTTAAGAGGTATTGAGCAGATATATGAATTTAATGAGAGTTTGTTTATTTGGATAAATTAAAGTAAGTTGAATGATGAATGCCTTGCTTTATGGAATTTGCAGATTGTTTTTTTATTTTAACGCTTTGATTACAGGGGACTAGTAATAAGCTGGTTGGGGGGTGTGATTAGTACTTAAAAGTGCATATTTATCAAGGTTTTATATCATTATTTTGCACTTAAAGTATCAATAACTCTTTAATTAAAGCATGTTTTATAATAACAAGTCTAATACTATAAAATGCCTTAATATACGGTAAATGTTCATCTTAAATACAGGCCTATCATATAAATCAAAGGATTGATTGATGAGTTCAGGTATGGAAATTGAAAGGACAAAGAAAGGGCTAAACTTAGAAAAGAGATATTGGTGTAGTCCAAACTAAAACACTGCTCGATAATTTGGTCATATCTTGAGTTCTAGATGTCCAAATAATCTCAAATTTTTACATAGATTTGGTAAGACATAGGCCTACAACTTTCATGTTTTCATCAAGATCTAAGAAGGCCGTTTGCAAGTCCAAATAATAGCAACAACGGAGAAGTCCAAATCTGTCCTGCAGCCCGAACACTATTCAGTGTTTGGCTCATATCTAGAGTTCTAGAAGTCCAAATCACCTTCATTTTTTTTTCTAGAAAGCTGAGTCAATTTCCTACAACTTTCATGTTTTTAAGTGCACCCAGTTCTGATGCTAGCATTTTCGTTTTATTCAGACAAGAAGATAAGGATTTTCACAAAATCAAGAGTTGGCCACCCACTCAACAATTAGTCATCGAATCAATAATTCTGAATTTTGGCCTATAAAAGGAGGCATTTTCCATGTATTTAGGAGCTTGGTTGTTCAGATCAAGTTCATGCTCTTTATTTCTCTCTTTATATTTTTTGTTATTCTTAAGTTTTGCTTTCATTAATTTCTTGTTTATGCTTTTCATTTCCTTTCCTTTCCTTAGTTAACTTGTATCTTATTTATGTTCTTTTTTTGTTTATTTATGTTTCTCTTCTTCATTATGTTTAGCTAAGTTTATTATGTCAAGGTGAAAAGGTTACACTAATGGTGTAAAAACAAGTATAGTGTAAACTCAACATGGACCCTAATGTTTGATATTAACATGTCTTATCTTTTTATCTTACTAATTCTTAATACCTTGCTTGTTAAATGGTTAATCTAGATTTGTGTTGTATAATACTTGGTACAATAAATGTTTAGCACTCTGATAGCCCAACCGTATGGTATTACCTACACCTAGGCTATGAAAGGAACTTGATTTGTTGTTAACATCAGTTAACATCATGAATTCCTGACAATATTTAAAAGTTTGGTGTTATGTAAATAAGATAATTAATATGATCATGTTAATAATTTATAATGAGCTATTAATGACAAATCATCCAATTGGAACCTCCTTCGTGTGTGGTTTCCAAATTGAGTAATAAGAGTTTATATTATACTTGTTTGAAATACCATTGGTGGATCCTCTAACCTTGACATTTGTTTTTATCATTGTTTAATCCTTACATTAATCTTCTATCTCAAAGTTCTCATTAATTTCTTCCTCCTCTTCTTTTTATTGTTATTATTATTATTACTACTAATATTATTACTATTACTACTACTACTACTACTACTACTATTATTATTATTATTATTATTATTATTATTATTATTATTATTTACATTCTTGTTATATTTTATGTACGTTAAGTATGCTCTGTGTTTGATCAAGAATCCTGATATTGTTGATCTTGCCTTGTTCATTCGCATCAGAAATCTATTTATATTATATAATATATCTCTTTGATCTTTTCATAAACTTTCAGTATATAGGCTGGAAACCTGTGACCCAATCTTTTAGATCATTCTCAGGTATAACAACGCCACGTACTGAGTATTATTATTATTACTACTACTACTACTACTACTACTACTACTATTACTATTATTGTTATTATTGTTATTATTGTTGTTGTTGTTGTCTTGTTATTTATAATTTATATAATTAACCTCTTTGTGGTTCGACCCCGGTCTTGTTGGGTTATTTATTACTTCGACACTCCTGCACTTAGGAGAAGACATCAATTTTTTGGTCGTGTCAATTGACAACTTAATCAATATTTCATAGTCGGTTTAACATTCATCAGCAACTCAACATCTCTTAGTCGGTTTAACATTTGTCAACAACTTAATAACATATCATCCATAACTAAATCATTTCATAACATTAACATTATACAAGAAAAAGGTGGAAACCACCTACCTGTGTCTCCCTTGGGGTTCCTTTTTCGGTCGAAGGTTCGATCCTGGTCGCACCACTTAACACATAAATGGTCACAAATCAGTACATTTGCATTCATTAATCATATATCTCATCACCATGCCTATTTCAAGAATACATATGTTCACATTCAAGTGTTTCACATACAAGTTTTCACATATTACATGATCATACAATGAAATTGTTACAAGCATTTAAGTCAATTTTGATATGGAAGTCTATTGTAGAACATCAGCAACGAAAGTTGGTTCGCTGGTGGCATAAAATTCAGCAACGAAAAATGATTCATTGGTGCAACAGAGTTCGACAGCAAAAACTGATTTGCTGGTGACACAAAATTCGACAGAAATCGCTAGCACACATAAGCTACTGCTGACTCAAAAATCATTGATGAAAACTGAGTCGCTTCCGACTCAGAAATCATTAACATAACACAGTTTCACTGCCAGCGCTGAAATCATTAGCGATATAGTTTACGGTTGATGCAGAAATTGTTAATGAAAACTGAGTTGCTACCGACTCAGAATCATCAACACAACACAGTCTCACAACTGACACTAAAATCATCAACGCATATGGTTTATGATTGACATGGAAATCATTAACAAAAATTGAGTCACTGCCAACTAAGAATCATCAACGCAACAGAATTTCATAACTAACGCTGAAATCATTAGCGCACATGGTTTACGGTTAATGCAGAAATCATTGACAAAAACTAAGTCGCTGCCGACTCGAATCGTCAACATAACATAGTTTCACAACTGACGCTGAAATCATCAACACATATGGTTTATGGCTAACACAGAAATCGTTAACACACATAACCATACCTTCAATGTTTTCAATTTCATCATGCAAAATTCTTTTACACAACCTACTAATCAATGAACATCACACAAGGATATCATTTCCATCATATGTCTTGTCCCTTTGAAGATCATACAAGGTCCCCTCATTGTTTCCCCCTTCTTCCCTTTAGTCAGGCATTGTTGTTCATTGGCCCTTAAATTACACATGGAATTTGTCATTTTTTTTATAACAAGTATAATCACAACAACATGCTACAAACACACCTTCATTCACTTGGTTCATAACCATGTAATTTCATCAATCACATAATAGAATTTGGGTATCAACATAATATGGTCTCTATTTTCAATTCTAGCATGCTTTTTAATGTTCAATGACAACATAATCATGCACATAACATCATTCTAACGTATTATCACATAATTTTATCACGCATAAGCATAATTCATGTCATTAGCACTAGTATACTTTATGTTTTGATTCCAGCATGGTCTAAGGTTCTAATAAGGTCACAATCCATACATTACATCACATTACATTTGCATTAAGTCTAACCCTTACTATGGCTAACCCTCCTTTTTAGTTTGTGTATTCAAAATCATCCATGTGTATTCATATTTCTTTTGTAAAAATATATACTTGTGTTCTTTCATTCTTTATCCTACTTTAGTCTTTTCATCTTGTTGTTGAATCTATAGTTAAAGGTGTGGGAATTCTAAGCCTTTTGTTTGAGTTTCTCTCCCCCTTCCTTTGCCCAAAATCATGGAGAAATGACCAATTAAGGAGATGATAATACCCTTACCTCATGGTTTTGGATAGATTTTTGGAAAGGTTTAGTGATTTGGTTCTTCCCTTAATCTCGATTTTCTTCTCTCCTTTTTCTATTGTCTGCCTCCAGTCGGCTCCTAGGCCCTCTCTTCTCCCATGTTTTGGTTTCCCTTTCTCCTACCCAATTCTTTACTCACTCTACAATTAAGGGGGTCTGCATGCAAGCTAGTCTAGTTTGGTTTTCTTTTTGGAAATGAGTGTGTGTTGCAATAGTAACTACTGCCAGTTTTGGGGAGAGGTCTATACTCCTTCTACTTCTATGGCTTCAGCCCCTTTGTTTTTCTCCAACTCTCCCTTCTTCTCCCATGTTCAGAGGGGTGTATGCAATAAGGTTTGTTGGCTTTGCTTTGGGAAAGTGGGAGGCTACTGTAGCCAAGGCTGCTAGCCACCCATTTGGGGGAGAGGAAGAATCATCTGTTTTTCTCCCCCTTATATTTATATCCCTCGTAAATGTGAAATGATGTTTGGGAGGTTGGTTATCCATGTCATTATTCTTATCTTAGAATTGGGTAGGTCGATTCTACCCCCTTACTTTTCCCTCAAAATAGGCCAGGTTGCTACTCCTAATTCCCTCATAGTATAAGTCGGCCTAATACAAAATTTTGTTAGGCATTACTTAGACTATAAAATAGAAATGTGAAATGTTGTAGATTCATCACACATCAAGAATTAAGAAACAATACATGTGGATGTGGTCATATATAGTTATTCCATATTAAAAAATTAAAAAACAATGCATATAGACATAAGCTATATATAAAAAAAAAAAAAAAAAAGAAGAAGAAGAAGTGAGGCATTTCCGTATAGTTTTGCTATCCTATATAAAAAAAAAAGGGTTAAGAAGCAATTCATGTGAGTGTAAACTATAAATAATTATCCCATATCGAATAATTAAAAAATATTCTATGTGGATGTATGTTATATATATAATTATCTAATGTTGAAAAATTAAAAAAACAATATATATAAATATAAACTATAAAACATACATGTGAGGCTAAGTATTTATAAATTCATAGATTAATTTTATATTTTTTTAGATATGTATGTTTATATATATATATATATATATATAAAAGCTGGGTCTTACCTAGGTTCTAGGTTGATCCAGAGGTCGAACTGTAGGGCAGGCCGGGTCTTATAACAGTGATTGCAACAACCTCCAGACAATAATTATAGTGAGTGATGCAAAAATTGGTCCTTCTTCCAGAATAAATATATAGAAATTGAAAAATTAACTAGACTGGCATAGGCAGCAGCAAAAGTAGCTCGGTATTTCCACTTCTATCGGTCCTCTCAAGCCCCACTGACTGGACTAAAGTGTTTTGCATGCGTGGATCTCGCTAGCATCTTTTGTTAAACCCAGCTCGCACTGATAATCGGTAAGTGCCAAAGTCACCGTGACTCTATTCTGATTTTGATTCAATTATCGGTAACCAAAGATAAGCTATGTAGTTTTCCGTTCTATTTTGGAGCTTGGGCTGTCTGTGTATCACATAGTGCAAGAATTTATTTGCGGTAGTTAGGGTTTGGTTGGTTGATCATTCACATAATATAATTCGTGTTCTTATCCAGGCAATCTTTGCTCTTTAGTACTTCTTAGTACCGTTGTCTGGTCCTTGCAATTAAGCTGGTTTTCTTGTTGTGTTTTATAGTGGGAATCGGTTGCAATAACAGCTCTAGTAGAAGACTTAGAACGTTTTTAAGGTTGCTGCAAAGATGCTGTTGGTTGTTTAGCTGTGTGAGAAGTTCCTATGGTTGGAAATAGTGATGTTGATTCTGAATTTTTATTTGTTTTGTTTCTGTAACTAGATTTCGAACCAAAACAACAAGCCATGAAAGGTAAACATTGCGCAAGTATTGGAAGTCATGAAAGGGATGATGAAGGGGAAGAATTAGAACCGGAGCACTTGGAAGTGGAGCATGTGCTTGGTGATGTAATGTGGGTCAGGTGTGATGATGATGGCACATGGTGGCCTGCAGTGGTATGCCATGTTATGTGTTTGCCAGTTTTACATAGCCTTTACCATGAAAGCCTCTTTATATTGTATCTTATGGAATAGCCAGACATGACTGATTACTGATTATCTGCTGATTTACTTGTAGGTTGTTAATGACAACAATATCAGTGAGACCAGTAAACCTCATAATAGGTCAATGGGAGATGTTCTTGTTAGGCTATACGGAAGCTATCAATAGTCAGTGTTCTCTCCATGCCCAACTTTTTTATGTTTTCACTGGTAAGCCTATATATATTAACTTGTTTGGTCTCCCATGTGCAGTTTTTACGCGGATCCAGTGAAATGTCGTTCCGAGTTTGAGATTGTAAGTGTCGATATATAAGTTGTCTCTAAAAGAATCCTTTTATACCCATTAGATTTCAGTATTTTGTGGTCGCAAAGGCTTTTTGATTGTTATACTATTTGTCTCTCTTATCTCTACATCCTTAGACACTCAAGGAGAACGGTGGTTGTTATAGTGAAATGTTTGTGGAAGCTTTAGAGCAGGTACCCTTTTTTAACTTTAATTCAGGCTATTCTTATCGAGCTTGTTGCTAAAGTGTAATTGTTGCTCTTCTAGAAACATAACAATACATTCTAATTGGTTATGGTTTGTCCTGCTATTTGGATATGGCTATAGGATCTTCCTCAATCAAAATCTGGCCAATCAAAGGGAAAAGGATCCAATTCTAAAGGTTTGCCTTTCTGTTTTTCATTTGGTTCATATATATTCTCTATTTCCCATAGTTTTTGAATATTACTTTTGGCGGTACAAATTGTTCGAATCAATTCTGGTGGATATGTTGAGAATCCCAGTTTTTTTTTTAATGCCAGGCATAGAGAGTGGAATGATGGATTAAGTTAAGCACAAATTTGGTTATACTTGAAAATGATGTCAAATAAAAACTATAGTAAGAAAAGGAATTTAATGTGACAAGTCCACTCTCAAAAGGGATTTATCGTTGCAGCATGCTCAATTTTATAAAGTTAATCCACTAATAACATCACCAATATTTTTTATCCAACAACTATGACATGAGCGTGTTATGTGTGGGACTTGGCATTTTGCGAGTGTGGGCTAATCGCAAACTTGAATCATACCATAATTTCTTCCCTTTTAGGCATTTAAGTGTTACTCTTAGGAGGGGGAGGGTAAAATTTGATTTTTTGTGTGGCCTTTTCTCTGTTTTGTCCAAACTCAATATCCATTTTCCCCTGTTCAGTTGCCTTTAGAGCTTGTTTGGCCCTCGTCGTGATTATTGTGCCATATTGCACCATGTTGTTGTTGTTGTTGTGAAATTATGCATATTAGACCATTTGGTAAATTGGAATTACTTGTGCATTTGGTAATCTATTAGTTTGTTTGACTTAAAATTACTATTAAGGACAACTTAAATTCAAGTTTTTTTTTTTAAGAAATTAAAATAAATTACCTTCAAACATGAATGCTTTTATTTTATTTTATTTTGAGAAAACATGAATGCTTTTGTTACTAAAAGGAAATGTTTGAAATAATATAATCATTAAAAAAAAAAAAATGAATACTATTTTATTTTATTTTTTAGAAAACATGAATACTTTTATTACTAAAATGAAATGTTTTAAATAATATAATAATGAAAAAAAGAATAAAAACATTATCTTTTCTTAAGGTAAACATGAATACAGCATAATTCAATTTAAGACCCATATAATATTGGTGTTTTTGTGATTTAAGAATTTTTAAATTATTTTTATCTTTTAAATGAGATAAGTAGCCTTGCTTCTCTTGGAATATCACTTCACATGCTTTTTTAACTTGAACCAATTTGCTCTGTGGAATCACTTTCCACTCCTAAAAATTACACAGTGGAGATTTAACATCCTTATTAAACACTTATTTGGTAGTAAGCATATAAAAGTTAAATACTAGAAAAGCAGGGGTTAAACAGGCATTTAATCATTTGGCGGCATTACTGCACGTTATTTGATGCCTTTTTAATTACATCTACTTCAAAATTTGATTTGATCTTTGTCATGATCCATTACAAAACAATTTTACTTTTCTACCAAACACTTCACAATACCTTTTACATCCTTAACAATTCACCTTTTAATATTTAAGCATTTACACTGAACCTTTATAACCTCATACCAAATGCAGCCGAAATTAGTATAATCATGAAGCAGAAATTATGCTTTACCACAAAAGTTTTATATATCAATCAAATGAAGAAATCTTACTTGTTCAGTTTGAATTTGTTGCTAGTCAGTTGATATCTGGTTTGATTATTACAGATGTGGCTGTCTCAAAACATGATGTGTTTTGTATCTAATGATATGTATTTTGATGTATTGAAATTTACTTGGTAGGATAATATGAAGCTCATGCCTATAGAAGAATTAGTTAATGTATATATGTACTATACAGGCACTTCAAATGGAAGAGCCAGTGCTTCTAAAGTCAAGAATTCCAATCAAAATCGAGAGAACTGTGAGATAGAATCCTCAAATCATGTAAGTTTCATCTTCCCCTGTGCTCCCTAGGCTGTGTTTGCTTTCTCGTTTACAAATCATAATGGCTATGTGTATGAAGTTGGCTGCAGCAAAGTAATGACCTGGGAAAAATTATGGAAAGTAGAGCTTAAACTCTTGGTTAGAACTGTGACAAAAGCAATAAAAAGAATGAAAGAGAAACTACTTAAGACATAAAATATGGAAGTAACTATCACAGAGAACAGATAAAGAATAAAATCAAATGACTGAGACACAGGAATTGAGAATTCATGTTGTTATGCATTTGGTTTGATAGTCTCCTGCAAGATATAATTATAGTCCCGTAATGATGAGCTTATGCTTAATTTTGCACTTTAAGCTCAATTAATCTTTGCTTCAGGAGGCATATTAAAAGCCTAATTTTATCTCAAAACACTTAAAAGTTTGCCCCTTTCATAGACTTTGGAGGTGTCACATGTGCTGCATGAATATTAATTTGGTAATAGGCTAGAATCTCCCCAAGGAAACAAATCAATATGAATACACCGCAAAGGAAGATGAAGGATGACAATTTTCTTTCAAAAGTTGTTGAGGAAGCCATTAGTAAGGTCTCCAATCAAGATGGGTTGGAAAAGGAACTTAAATTTGATAGCCCAAACACTGAAGGGAATTCAAAAAGAGAAACACCTAAGCAAGATGGGATGCAGAATAAACTCAAGAGGAATTTCACAAGTACCAGTGGACAAGCAAAAAATAAAACCCATGATCAGGGAGAGAAGAAAAGACTCAAGCAAAAAAGCTCAAGTGCTGCTGAAGACACTAACTATCAAAGCCCTAAGAAAGATGAGGAGCAGGAGAAACAAGAGCTTAGCCCTAGTTCTGTAAGTGTAAACAATACTTGTTATTTCCCTGCTACTAAGCAGTTCTTTTACCATATATTTTTTTTCCATTACAAAATTGAACTGCTGCTCTTAGGCTGGTGGAACATTTTTTGGAAGATTACAAGAATTGCGGAGAACAAAAGTCATGCAAACTCTTGGTCTAGTTGCACCTTCTGGGTCACCATTCAATTAAATGGAGGCATTATCTTAATATCTAACAAGTTGGTGGCAGCTTTGAAGATAATTGATGTATTTTGTATGAGCTTCAATGTGCTGAAGCTGTAGTGTTGCTGTAACTCTTAGATCTCAATTTGGGTGCGAGGTCCCTTGTACTTGATATCCTTGCATTCTTATCTTGTGAGGGCTTTTGACGCGGGCATTGAATTGTCACGAGGGATTTGTGCTGGAAGGGCACTGCAACGAATTAAAACATTAGCCGAGATTCTTGTCTTCGCACAAGCTTCAGAATGGGAGTTACTGTGGGTTCCGTCCTAAACAAGTTTATCAAATCTGGTTGCCTGTTTTCTTGAATGACAATATATTTCTCCTTTAGTCGAATCGAAGGTCACAAGTTGATAGTATCAATTTGATTTTTATCAGGATCATAATGTTCGGATTTATGTAATGACTAGGTGTGCCCTTGTCCTTTGCGGCTTTTTTTTATCAGCGAGGGCATGTAGGGTATCTAAAATCAATTATCAAATTAAGTGCTTTCTTTTTCCCCGTGAGAATGATTTTAATTTTAATTTAGAAATAAAGAATTAAGAATCAAGAAAATTTCTTTTCTTTAAATGGAGGCATTATCTTAATATCTAACAAGTTGGTGGCAGCTTTGAAGATAATTGATGTATTTTGTATGAGCTTCAATGTGCTGAAGCTGTAGTGTTGCTGTAACTCTTAGATCTCAATTTGGGTGCGAGGTCCCTTGTACTTGATATCCTTGCATTCTTATCTTGTGAGGGCTTTTGACGCGGGCATTGAATTGTCACGAGGGATTTGTGCTGGAAGGGCACTGCAACGAATTAAAACATTAGCCGAGATTCTTGTCTTCGCACAAGCTTCAGAATGGGAGTTACTGTGGGTTCCGTCCTAAACAAGTTTATCAAATCTGGTTGCCTGTTTTCTTGAATGACAATATATTTCTCCTTTAGTCGAATCGAAGGTCACAAGTTGATAGTATCAATTTGATTTTTATCAGGATCATAATGTTCGGATTTATGTAATGACTAGGTGTGCCCTTGTCCTTTGCGGCTTTTTTTTATCAGCGAGGGCATGTAGGGTATCTAAAATCAATTATCAAATTAAGTGCTTTCTTTTTCCCCGTGAGAATGATTTTAATTTTAATTTAGAAATAAAGAATTAAGAATCAAGAAAATTTCTTTTCTTGGCAGGTGACCCACTAAGGCTGGGTTTATTTTATGAAAAGTATATTTTTGAAAAATTAATTTTTAAATTTTTTTGTATTTGTTTTTTATTAGAAAAGTTAATCAACGGAAAATATTTTTTAGTCAAAGAAAAATTCGGATTGATTTTCAGGAAAGTAATTTTTTGAAAAATTTAGACGGAAAACACTTTCAGAAAGTTATGAAAAATTTAGAAATGTCATATTATTTATTAATTATATCAAATTTGATCATAAAATTTTTTATTGCTATAAGTATTTTATTTTGAATATTTATTTTTTAATTTTATCTCTTAAAATTTAATTTATATATTAACTTTGATTCTCATTTTTATAGTTGTTATTTGTTTTTTTCTTATTATTTTTTATTAAAAAATTTTATCTATTAAATTTGGTCTTTATTCTTTTGATTGTTACTTATTTTATTTGAAATAATTTACGAAATGTTAATTATTATTATTTTAATTCTTTTATCTTTTATTTTTTTAGATTTTTTAGATTTAATCTCTATTATTTTGATTATTATTTATTTTATTTTAGATAATTTATGAAATTAATTTTTTTTTTTAATTTCATTCTCATTCAACTTTTTAATTTATAAGATTTGTTTCTTATTATTTTAATAAATTCAAGAAAAATAAAATATTAATAAGTTATTTTTTCAATTCATTTTCCATGAAATAACTAAATACTGAAAAGTGTTTTCTAACTTATTTTTCATTACACTATCAAATGTCAAAAAATAATTTATTTTTCTGGAATTCACTTAAAAAAATATATTTTTTAACAAACAAATGAGACCTAAGATAATTTTAATAAAGTTTCCTCAACGAACACACTAGTATAATAATAAACAATCAGAAAGTCTCCTCCAATTACATCAATGTCATTTTATTTGAGCATTTATGATGGTGTTTTTGGCTAGACGCACCATCACTCTATTTTAAAATCTTATTAATTCAATTATCAGTAGGCGGAGAAAACAAGGTAAAAATAAATACCCTCTTGATCCGATCACAATTAACCTAGAGAATTGCAGATAAAAATTATCAACAAGAAAATAAACCTGGAATTGATCGAATTTAATAAATAAAAATTGAAAAAAAACATGTGGACTGTTGTAAATCATTTTATGTAAAATATAAAATATAAATACAGGCCCATTAGCCCAGCACAAGATGAGCCCAGGAACTAGTTCTTTCCGTCCTGCCTCATGGGCAGCGAGAAAAACAATTAACTTTTTTTATTATTATTATTGAAATGACCACTTTCATATTTTTCTTTTATTAGTAAATATTATCAAATTATTTATTTTAATTTATGATAAACAAGCCATGAAAGTCGTTTGGGTTTCTATTGACCTAAAAAAATGAGGATTTAGTAAAAAAAAAAATAGGATTAATAAAAATAAATAATATCTAAAAATGAGGATTTAGTAAAAATGTTTTCATATTTGACTAATTCTTATTATAATATCTATGAATGTTTAGCATTGGAAAGATATCCTTGTAATTTTGTATTTAATTAATGAATACTTTAGTATTTTTTATTGAAATCATTGTATAGATGATTATATAAATGCTAAAAGTAATTTTTCTTGGAACGTTTTATTGAAATTTTAAATGATTTTAAGATTTCTAGCTCCACCACTACATGTTAGTCCATATGCAATAGCTAAACCATGTTAATTCCACAGGGAACCAGGGTAATCTTTGATGAGTTTCTAGTTTTATTTCTCTTTTAGGAAAAGGTAGGAGGTTGATCTTTCTTTACCTTTTTGGTACGAGGGTATGACCTAATATGGAACCTTGGCACAAATTAAAAGCTCAGAACGTGCAAATTCTTTGTTAAAAGATTAGGCCTAGTTGCTAGAATCAGCAAGGGATGAGAATGCACGCAAAGTTGTATATCCTCCCACATAGCTTTCAGACCTTTTATTGTTTAGCCCCTCCAAGGGGCCCAGCCAAGCTTGCCCTCTCCATATCCCATCATGTTGGATAGCCATACATTATCTTCTATTTGGATAAGAATGTCTAGCTGTCTAGTGTGCTTCCCTTCACCTCTAAATAGTTTGTTTATTCATGAATCTGAATCTAATGCTGACAGGTGAAGTGTTAGAGGAAAATAACAAACACAAAAGTCGAGAATTACAAAGACACAGGCGGGAAGAGAGATGATCTGGGGAATCCGTAAGCACAAATTCATAGCCAGGTAGCATTTTCCAACTAACATAGTGATTTCAATATGTCTAATATTAGTAAGTCCTCTTCTCCCGAATTACAGGCTCGAAAACTAGTTCCATTATTACAACAATGGCCTCTCTTAGGCCTTCTTCAGTCAAAGGGGACCCCATTCAGTTCTCACCCTTTTCAGCCATCACCAATTCATTCACGGGCTTCCACAGAAATTGGCTTAGTTTGAGAACAGTGAGCTCTTTTATCTCAGCCTCTACTTATATACTTGATTATTTATTTGTGAATCTTTGATGATCAAGGATACCAGTTTTCCTGTTCTCTGACTTTTCTTTTATTAGGAGAAGCTGGGGAGAGTTGACAATACTTGGTTGCGGTTATCACCTTCACTTAAGTAAGTTCATGCTTCTACTTATTAAGGATTGTGATTGATAGAAACTAATGGTTTTTATTATATTAAAGATTTAATGTCTTGGTTATCCACTGCTTAATTAAGTGTTTACTATAAGGGTTTAGCTACCTATCAGTTTTGAATGAAATGTTCTTGTTCTCCAAATAATGAATATAACAATGACTAGGCCTGTTAATTAACTTAAAATTAGAAAACGAAACCCAAGTTTCTGAAGTTTTCCTTGGGGTTTTAGCAATTGGGACTTTTGTTTTTTACTTCAATTATTTGCATTTAGCTTCTGGTAGACAATTTTGTCAGCTTTCTTTTACCCCCAAAAAAACAAAAACAAAAAAAACTTGTCAGCTTTCTACAAATGCCAGTAAGGAATCTTAGTTATTCTGTTAGGTGTTTCACTTGTTTACTTTAACCAGGATTTAACTCATTTTGTCCTGCTCCTTCACACTATCACATATCAAACTAATTGTTTGTCCATTTTTCCTTCTCTTCTACCCCCCAAATGGTAGGGTTAATTTCCCTCTGGTTGCTGACATTGATTCTCGGTGCTTGTGACCATACAAGGTTATAGATTCCCTTCTTTCTGCTTAAAATGACTTTTTTTTATGAAACAACCAACATAAGCTTTCACAAAACTCTTGAATGTTGAAGGTATTCTTGGTCAGAGTAATATGATGACATTTTGAAGAATATCTACAACTTAAGAGTAAATAGTACACCTGCAATTTACAGATAATGTATAGATTAAGCAAGCGTAACCTTTGCTGGTGATGCCTCCATGCTCCTTCGATAAACTGCGTTGAGTTTGTTATTGTGGATCCTAACATTTATGGCACATATTTTGTGTTGAAGAACCAATTTAACCCAAAAACTTAAGCTATTGAGTGAGGCCCTTAGAATTGTCTTATATTACTCTTTTGCTATTTCAATGATCGCTTTTCTTCATTGTCAGGGAGAAATCAGTTCTGAGATTGGATGCTTCGATCATTTCTGCAGGACTTGCTCAAGAACTTAAAAGGTTTAAAATACAGAATATGTCCGAAACCGATGGCAGGGTGGACTTCTTTGACGAGATGAAACAGAGGTTTCTGAGTTTCAAGAAGCAAAAGTATTTGTAAGTATAAGATTACAAGCAATGAGTGATGTTATAGCTTTGAGAAAGTCTATTTGCTTTTTCATCCTTTTGTTGTCCTGTGTTGTTGAACAGGGGAGAAGTGGAGCATTTCAAAACTCTTGCTGAAGCGCAATCACCAAAGGTGTTAAAAACAACTTGTTTGCTCTTGGATTTTTAATGTTTTTGCTGTCCTTCATTTCTGCCATTCTTTAATGCAAGTAGAAGCTATGTAGTTATTTTCAAACTGACAAATTGAACAGTTTATGGTGATTGCTTGCGTGGACTCTAGGGTATGCCCCTCTAACATCCTTGGATTTCAACCTGGAGAAGCTTTTATGGTTCGAAATGTTGCAAATCTTGTCCCCCCTCTCGAGGTAAGGTCAACTGAGCTTAACTTCAATATTTCCTTGCAAATTTAACTGGCTTAATTTTCTGTTTTGCACAGAACGGACGGACAGAAACTAATGCTGCCCTTGAATTTGCTGTAAAAACTCTTCAAGTTAGTGCTTAGGCCATCATATAATAGTATTATCTGTTTCATATTTTTCCGCAAATGTACTTATATCTGATTATGCAAAGTGGTTGGTGCACCCTGCAGGTGCAAAATATATTCATCATTGGCCATAGTTGCTGTGCAGGAATTCAAGCGCTAATGACCATGCAAGATGATGAGAACTCCAGGTTTAACAACTCATGTTCTTTCTCCTGATGAATATGAATTTCAGATATTTTATCTTAATATATCTCGAGAATTTTTCTTCATTTTTCAACATTCATGTCCTGTAGCTTCATCGAGAAGTGGGTTGCTAATGCAAAAGTTGCAAAGTTAAGAACGAAAGAAGCAATTCACCTTAGCTTTGATCAACAATGCAAACATTGTGAGAAGGTATGCTCCTTTTCCATGATAGAACAGAATTCGAACTGCCTTGTCAGCTATTCTTACAACAGGTGCCATTTTTCCAGCCTAATTAAAATCCACTTTCTCACAAGACTTTATTGAATTGGGAGAATCCCGACTGCAATCCTAGACCTTTGAAGGGTTGTCTTGTTATCAGCATCCAATCTACTATATAGAAAAACAAGAGGGGAGAAATAATTACCTGGTGTTTCATTCTATTTAACTGTTAATTTTATCTTGGTCGCCATTAAAATGATCCTGTTTCAATTGTTACAGGAATCAATCAATTGTTCACTACTAAACTTGCTAACATATCCGTGGATTGAAGAAAGGGTGAGGAAAGGAACACTTTCTCTTCAAGGGGGATACTATGATTTTTTGAGATGCACGTTTGAGATTTGGACCCTTGATTTCAAAGAAAGCAATGTTAGCCATGGAAGCAAAATATCAGTGAAAGATCAAGCGTTTTGGTGCTAGTTATTCACATATTTTCGTCATCCCACAGAGGCATAGATCGGAGTCTCTAATGATGTATATGATCTGTGTGCTATATAACGGGAACCAGCAGTAAATATTGCTGCTCTACAGATGTAAATAAGTTGGCTGTTTAGATGGGCACTTAATTTAAAGGGAAAAAAATAAGTTAGTTGTTTGGATGAAGAATTGATTTAAATAAAAAATAAGTCATCTCTTTGGATGAGGACTTGTTTTAATAGAAAAATAAGTTAGTCACTTGGAAAAAGACTTGATTTAAATGAAAAATAGATCAACTGTTTGGAAATGTACTTGATTTAAATTAAAAAAAATAAGTCAGGTATTTGTACAGACTTGATTTAAAAAGAAAATAAGTTAGTTGTTAAGATGACAACTTGATTTAAATGAAAAAATAAGTTAATCATTTGGAAGGGAAGTGATTTGAAAGAAATGTAAGTTATTTGGATATGGATTTTATTTAAACAAAAAAATAAGTCATTTGGACTTGATTTGAGAAAAAAAAAAGTCAGTTTTTGGATGAGAACTTGATTTAAATAAAAATAATAAGTTAGTTGTTGGACACGGACTTTATTAAATAAAAAATAAGTTTGTCAACATGGACTTGGTTGGATGAATGAAAATAAATAAGTTAGTCACTAGGATAAAGACTTTTGATTTATAAAATAAAAAAGTAATAAGATATAATGATTAAATTGAGCGATAAATAAAAAATAAGTTTGTCGACATGGACTTGGTTGGATGAATGAAAGTAAATAAGTTAGCCACTAGAAAAAAAAACTTTTGATTTATGAAATAAAAAATAATAAGATATAACGATTAAATTGAGCAAATATTTGATTAAATGAATATTTAAGTCAGCCATCTAGATAAAAATAAATTTATTGTTTGTTGTTATATTTTATTGAAAAATTTAGGATTAAAATTGAGGATATTTCATTTATATAGGATAACATTAATTTTAAGGGTTGTAATATATAATTATTAGAGTTATTCTTTTTATTTATAAAATTTGAAAGTAAATATTTAGAATTTCATTTATTATTATATATGTTATATTATTTTGACCTCCTAGACAACATTGACTTTGTCCTTTTATTCATTAATTTTGTTATATGTATAAATCTTATATATAAGATATCATAATTGACACGACCAAATAGTTGATATCTTCTCTCAAGTATAGGAATGTCGAAGTAATAAATAACCTAATGAGACCAAGATCGAATCACAAGGAGATGACCTGTATAAATTACAAATAATAACAATAACAATAACAATAATAATAAGTAGTTAAAGAGGGCTTTGAGATGTAAGATTAATGTAAGGATTAAACAATGATAAAACAATTGTCAAGGTTAGAAGATCCACTAATGGTATTAAAAATAAATGTAATATAAACTCTTTTTATTACTTAACTGAAAACCACACACAAAGAAGGTTCTAATTGGATGATTTGTCATTAATAGCTCATTATAAATTGTTAACATGGTCATATTAATTATATTATTTTAGTAACACCATACTTTTAAATATTATCAGGAATTCATGATGCTAACTTATATTAACAACAAATCAAGTTTCTTTCATAGAATAGGTGTAGGTTACCATACAGTTGGCTATGAAAGTGCCAAGCATTTGTTGTACCAAGTGTTATATAACACAAATCTAGATTAACCATTTAACAAGTAAGGTATTAAGAATTAGTAAGATAAAAAGATAAGACATGTTAATAACAAACTTTCTTGGATATAAACATTAAAGTCCATGTTGAGTTTATATTATACATATTCTGACACCATTAGTGAAACTTTTTCATCTTGACATAATAAACTTAGCTAAATATAAAGAAGAAGGTAAACATAAATAAACAACATAAGAACATAAGTATAGTAAAGGAAATGAAAAGCATAAACAAGAGATTAAAGAAAATATAACATGAAATAAAACTTAAACATTACAAAAATATAAAGAAAGAAATAAAGAGCAAGATCTTGATCTGAAAATCAAGATGCCTAAATGCATGGAAAATGCCATTTTTTATAGGCCAAAATTTAGAACTATTGATTTGATGACTAATTGTTGAGTGGGTGGCCACATCTTGACTTGATGACAACCCTTATCTTCTTATCTGAACAAAAAATCATTGCTAACATCAGAATTTGAATAAATTTTTTTCATGAAAGTTCTAGGAAATTGTCTCATCTTTCCAACAAAAAAAGAATCGGTGCATTTGGACTTCTAGAACTCGAGATATGGGCTGAAAACTGAACATTATCTGGGCTGTAGAACAAATTCAAACTTCTCCGTTGTTGCTACAATTTAAACTTGAAAACGGCCTTTTTTAAATCTTGGACTCCTCATGAAAGTTTTAGGCTTATGTCTTAACTTTTCATCCATATATAGCAGACCTAAATCCAAGCTCTACAACTCTAGTTATGATCCAATAACCGAGTGGTGTTCCAGTTTGGACTAAATCAACATCTCTTTTCTAAGTTTAGCACTCTCTTTGTCTTCTCAATTTCAGTAGTTAAACTCATCAATCAATCCTTTCATTTATGTGATAGGCCTGCATTTAAGATGAACATTTACTATAAATTAAAGGCATCTTATATTAGTAGATATGTTATTATAAAACATGTTTTAGTTAAGGAGTTATTTATACTTCAAGTGTAAAATGTTGATATAAAACCTTGATAAAAATACACTTTTAAGTACTAATTACACCCCCCCCAACAAGCTTATTACTAGTCCCTAGTAATTAAAGCGTTAAAATAGAAAAATAATTTGCAAGTTCCACAAAAGCAAGGCATTCATCATTCAACTTCCATTAATCTATCTAAATAAACAAACTCTCATTAAATTTATATATCAGCTTGTTACTGTTGAAATTAATAAATATTCTTTTTATGTGCCTAATATATGAAAACATAAATGATGGGTCTTTTATTGGAAGAAAATAATATTATGTTCTAATGTTTTTTTTTATGGTTTAACTTTCTTGGATTGAGATTATTATCTTTTTTCTTTTATTTTTCTTTTTTTAAATATATATACATATAAACTAAAACATAATGCATCTTTAACCCATATAACAAGCTTTCGGCCAATGACTCCCATACTAGTTAGTCTTAGGGCATTAGGTGTTGAGACACCCGTACGAGCTTAGTAACTCGAGTTATAGATATTGATACATAGATAGTGCAATATTTGATTCCCTTAAGCTTTTCTCCTTAACCCATGTAACAAACACTAGGCCAATAGCTCCCAAGTTAGTTGACTTTAGGGTATTAGGTGTTAAAACACCTCCTCAGACTTAATTACTTAGGTTAGGGAGGCTACGAAATCAAACTTATTTACATATTTATTTATTTATTTAATTACTTTTATTATCATTTTTTTCTTTTTTTTTTTTGGAAAATTATATACTATCTATTTCCTTTAGTTGTTACCTTAAACAAAAGAACATAAATAATATAATAATCTAATATACAACCCACAATCATATGTTAAAGTGTGTGTGTGTGTGAAAACAAAGTTTTATGAATACTTGTTCAATAAGTATATGAGCATAATCAATTGATAATAATATGAGAGTTTGTAAACTTGAATATTTCAAAAGAAGTATGTGATAGACCTTATTATGAATATTACAAATAACCATTGAAAAATATTTACTAAGATGCGTATCAAGAGTCAATGAAATTCTCCCTTACTCTGTCATCCTAGTAATAATAGTTTTATCAAATGGTTTTAATAATAGCAAAAATAGTTTGTAAGTTTTTTTTTAATGTTAACTACTACCCTCTCCCCCAACTAAAATGAGACATTGTCCTTAATATCCTAAAGTAAAAAGATAGAGTATAGAAGACATCACCTGAAACAATGAACATTGACAATCCTAAAACACACTTAAATAAATATAAAAAATAACAAAACAAAATAATATGATATTAATAAAACCAAAAGACACAAGGTTTCACAAACGAAGGCTCAAATCTAATCTAAGCTTTTTATAGTTTTCCGTAGTTGACCAATTTATACGACTCATGGAGGGATCAGTTACAGGGATGAAAGATTGTAGTTGGTCAATCAATTGTTCAGCAGTAGCAGCTGGGATTATGATTTGTCATGCCGAAGATGTTAGAAATTATTGTTCCACAACTTGGTCAAGAGAAGACAACAAATTATCATAAAAACCATTAACATTTAATAAAATTATGGGTTTATGGTGAATGGCGCTGTTGAGCCCAATAGAAAATATGAGATTAAGGAAAATATAACATGAAATAAAACTTAAACATTACAAAAGTATAAAGAAAAAAATAAAGAGCATGATCTTGATCTAAAAGCTAAGATGCCTAAATGCATGGAAAATGCCTTCTTTTATAGGCCAAAATTTGGAACTATTGATTTGATGACTAATTGTTGAGTGGGTGGCCACATCTTGACTTGGTGACAATCGTTATCTTCTTTTCTGAATAAAACATCATTGCTAACGTCAAAATTTGAATAGATTTTTGTCATAAAAGTTCTAGGAATTGTCTCAACTTTCCAAAAAAAAAAAAAAGAATCGGTGCATTTGAACTTCTAGAACTCGAGATATGGGCTGAAAACTAAATAGTGTCTGGGCTGCAGAATAGATTCAGACTTCTCCGTTGTTGCTACAATTTAAACTTGAAAACAACCTTTTTGAATCTTGGACTCCTAATAAAAGTTTTAGGCCTATATCTTAGCTTTCCATCCATATATAGTAGACCAAAATCCAAGTTCTACAGGTCCAGTTATGATCCAATAACCGAGTGGTGTTCCAATTTAGACTACACCAACATCTCTTTTATAAGCTTAACCCTCTCTTTGTCTTCTCAATTTCAGTAGTTAAACTCATCAATCAAACCCTTGATTTATGTGATAGACCTGCATTTAAGATGAACATTTACCATAAATAAAAGGTATCTTATATTATTAGATATCTTGTTATAAAACATGCTCTAGCTAAGAGTTATTGATACTTCAAGTGCAAAATGATAATATAAAATCTTGATAAAAATACACTTTTAAGTACTAATCAATAATCTCATTTTTACATTTTTATTCTTATATGTAAGTTTGATGTAAAAACTCCTAAAAATCATTTTGGTACTCTTCTAAGGAATTTTTAATATATTATGTGTCATGTATGTAATTAAATTAGAAATTATAAAATTATTAGGGGACAATTATGAAATTGTTACGCATTGTCCCAAGATAATGTTGCAATATCATTAATTAGAAAAATGTTAAAATTATCGGGGTTAAGCTTGAGGTTACCTGTACAGTAATGAGTTATAATGTGATGTGGTTATATGCAAGAAATAGAAAATTCAAAAACACAATAAAAATTAATTTGTTTAGTTAATATTTGAGGTATGAAATTTATAATATAATGCATATTTCTGGTATTCAATTAAATAAATTAATAAAAAAATAAATGTTAGGAATTAATTCAAAACTTTAATTATTGAAGGTATAAAATTACACTGTGAAGTAAATCTCCAAATATTAAAAATATAAAGTAGAAATAAATACACCATTAAAATTTAGACTTTAGAATTATTAGGTTTTAGCATGATAAGATAGGGACCTCTTTACTGATGAGAACCTTTTTAACCTTAGATGGACTAATGAATAGAAACATAACTTAGAAAAACAATCAATCAATAATGCAACTTATTATAGATAGGGTGCATTAGAGGTGATACGTCTTTCTCGTATACAATTAGTCCTCGTATAAAAAATCTTGCAAACTAATATGTTTCAATCAATAATGCAACTTACCATAGGTAGGATATACTAGGGGGGATCCATCTTTTCCATGTACAATTAGTCTCTTATCTAGACTTTTGCAAACAAATAGGTTTCTTATTGATCATAATATCAGGTGGTGACTCCTGAACCTTTCAAAATTATAATTATATGATTAATCTCAACACATTCAAAACCCCCTCAATCTCAAAGGAAAACCTATCATTTGACATCGTGCACGCCATGACAATATAACAAATTCATTAGGGACTGTCTAGTTGGACTAAACTTTGTTGATTGTTTGTTTTTTGTGCCCAATTTATTTGTTAGTCTGGGTGATTTAATTTTAACATGCATTTTCCTACATATTGTTGATGCATAAATACATTCAATATGGATTCATGCCTTCATGCATTTCAATTATGTAAGTATTAAAATATTGTTGGTCACAGTCTGAGAGGGCCTCACTATTGTTGTTAGCACCGAGTGTGGCTAACTACAACCGTTGCTAAGAAGAAACGGTCTGATATTGCTCACAGTGGTTGCTACTCAAGTTACTGAAATCCTTGTTGTTGGTGTTGAGAAAAGAAGGTTGCTACTAGAAGTGCAGGAGTGTAGTTGGTGCAAGCGATTGGTGCTTTCAGTGATAAGGAAAAAATGGGTGACCTATGGCCAAGATGGAGGAACCTCTCTACTGTTGTTGGCTTGAGCTTGCTTATGGTCGCTAGAGCTGAAGTTGACACTATTGTTATGGTTGATACATGCTCACGGTGGTTGAGGAATTGTGACTGTCAATGATGGTTGCATGATGGTGCAAAACGAGGAGAAGAGAAAGGTTGGAATTGGCTTTCTGAAGGTGATGAAGGGTTGCCTCTGGTGTTTTTTTTTTTTTTTTTTTGTGAACAAGAGGAAAAGAAACATGTACGGCCGGATTGTTGATGGGACATGGTGACAGTTGATGCAATAGGAGCTAGGTTTTTTTTTTTTTTTATTGTGCTCCTCATTTTATGTATGCATTGAGATTTGTATTAATAATATAGGAGTCCCACATAACATATGAGAAATAAAATTCTAATTAAATTTATTCTCTTTTTAAAATTTACATTTGATTAGAATTTAAAATACAAAATGAAAATGAATAATTATTATTATGATCATGATGATTTTTTTAAAATTAAAGATTAGGAGAAAATGATAAAAACACATTATAGTTTCTAATTTTTACATAAGTTGTCAAATCATATTTTTAACCGAAATCCATTTCAAATTTTTTAATTTTTAATTTTAATCTTCTTAAATTTAAATTAAAAACAAATGAATGAAAATTAAGTTATAATAGCAAAATGAGTCAAATTTCTAGTCATGATTTGTTTTCCTACAAGTCTATTATCGTCAAGTGAGCTACACTACTCCCCGTCAAGTAAATCATGTGATCTCAGTTGCCAGCATATATAAACGCCCAAAACCACCAACACAAGAAATCCAGCACAACAATCAAGCAACCATTCCTTTTTATTCTCATGCTTTTATCCCCTTTTCTTTTCTTTTTACATCTCTTCTCTCCATCTTACTAGCTTAAATATTAAAGGTCCCATAACTTCAAAGAGGATTTGTTTTACATGAGAAGAGAAGAAAGCCCATACTACATCTTAGTCCACAAGTAGTTGTAAGAGCCCAGATCCATTTCAACTTTCAATGACTTCGTCACCATACATTAAAACGAAATAAATAGCGTGCAATCTTTTGTTTCTGAGATTAGGAGGAATCTTAGAAAAATGACCGCATGCGGGCAAATATTTTTCCTTTTGGAACTAACGGGTTATTCTTTATGCGTTGAAAAAATATTTTTCACAAATCCAGGTTACAAATTGAAGTTAATAGATGAGATTTCCTTTGTAACGTTTTTCATCTCTAAACAAGTGTTTTTCAAAAGAAGAAGAAATTATATAAAAATTAAAGAAATATAGTTTCAATCGTGACTAATTAAGAGCGACCCTTTTAGCCAATAGCATGTCACACGATGACTTTCCAAGCATAATAAATAATCTTTATGAACTAGAATTTCAGATGAATATAGGTCAAGTAAGTTTATACAAGTAATCCGATAATTTTAATTTATTTTTTAACAAATGCTTAGACATTAATCAGAAGTTATACAGGACTGCTCAGATACGAAAGTGCCCTCCTTGAACCCCACGATTTGCTTGTTGACCCTTACTTAACGTGGCATCCAAGTTTGGTATTTTAGCTGTGGAAAGAGGGTTGATGACAGTACCCAGGTTCCTTTTTCAGGCATCACTTTCGGCTTCTGTTGCCTATCCTGTTTCTTTGTTTCTTTTAAGCTACCTAATTTGGTAGTTCTGCTTTAAACCCAACACAAAAAAAGGCTTCTGCTTGTAATTCAAGTGCTATTGCTTTAATTTGCTGCAGCATGGATCCTGTTCAAAACGATTTTTATTCCAAGCGGTGTCCCAAGGCACTTCCACTGTCTAGTGCTTGACACTGGACATTTTCCACTTTAATGCTGTAATAACCCTCCATCCCTGGTTTCTGACGACAAATTTGGGAGACATTTTGGTGGATTTGTTTTCCTCCTAAACCAATTTGATCAAGACGAGGCTGTCTTCGACTCATAGAAGAAGGCCGCATCCATGTAGAATCATTTGTTTATCTCGTGCCCTGTTGGTATGTGCATTGCCACGACAAGGTCATGGATTCGATGGCTGATACATATAGAGAGAATTTTATCTTTCAGATTAGGGTATTTTTTATTCATGTTCATTATATATATATATATATATATATATATATATATATAATATATATATATATATATATAGGCTAGCAAGTTATGGTGGTCACATCGTTTGAAATAAAATTGTGATTTGAAATATTTATTTTATTTTCTTATAAATTGCTATCATTTTTTTATTTTAGATCATTTGTTTTCATATTTAATAGTTTTTTATATTATTTAATTTATATAAATATTATTCTTAGCATATTACTTATTAATAGTTTTTTAATCATTTAAAAAAAAATGCAAGATGCACATTACATATATAGGATGGCGAAATGTGATTGAAACTACATTTTACTCTAATTATAATTTAAAAAATATTTGACTAATTAACGCACATGAGTTCTGTTAATTTTTTTAAATCTTGGATATGAAATTAAAAGGTTATAATTTATAGCTTTTATTAAAAAAATTTAAATATTAACTATAAAAATTACCACAATATCAAATATACATTAAAATTATTATTAAAAACCAAAAATAAATTTGTTAATACAAAGAAAATAAGAGCATGCAACTCTTGGAACAACGTGGTATTTTTAATTAATACTGTGATGTAAAGTATTTTTAAACAATATTTTATGTATATATATATATTGACATGAACAAATCAATACTATAAAAAGTATATATTAATTTAAGTCGAAAACAGTTGCAAAAGCAAAAATAATCCGCGATTACTAATTGCTCGTTATATAGGCAAAGAAATTAAAAACAGCCCTGCACTTGCAGGTAGAAGAAGAAAGCGTGTGTGTCATATGTGCGAGAGGGTCCACCATGATATTTACCTTGACATTTTCATTGGTTCAAGGTAGGAGCAATCCCCATCCGACTTTGTCTTCATATTAGAGCCAACACAAATGAAAATGTGCTTGCTAAGCAAAAATGATTAGAAGCCTTGAATTCTCCTTCAACGAAGGCTTCAGGCTTCAGAAAAAAGTCTTCCATGAAGATTAACCCCATCTGTGTAGATAACGTACAGCATGAGAGGAAATCGAAGCACAGCCGTTCTTGTCAAAGTGTGTGAGCTGAGGAGTTTGAAATTTATTAATGGAGAGTGACCTTTCCTGCCCTTCCCTTTCCTTTCCAGGGCCAACTTGCTTTAGAAGACCACATGCGCTCTCTCAATTACTAGAAAGAGAAATTGGAGAGCCCATGGTTATAGAGAGAGAAAGATTGTAGAGAGAGAGTGGTAATAAACAGTGATTAGATGGATGGATACAGAAAGTTGATGCCCCCATCGCCAAAAGATAGAACATCACCAAGTCAATGTCAATCCAGTCGGTCGGGAGGCTCCCCAACTTGCAAGGCTTTTAAGACCAGAGAGAAAGAAAATACCCGAACCAAACAATTCATGGCGGTGCGTGTCTGTCTGTCCAGCCTATGTAGGGTTTAGCCGAACCATAAAAACCACCACCCCCATTCTTCTTTGACCCTCGCTCATGCGTGTATATTTCTAGTGGGCCCTACTTCCCAACCAGCGGCGCCATCAGTCTTTACTTGGTTTCCAAGCTCATCCACCTCCCTCTCTCCCCAGTATTTATCACACTATAAACGAATCCGAACACCATGCTGTTCACCTCTCCCTCTCTCCAACGCCCCTTTTCTTGCTTCGATCTCGTGTTTTTTATTCTCCTTAACAAACTAAACATCCAAATTTAAATCCCCACCAATCACAGCCCATACTCGTCCCCCCCAAGAAAATAAAAAATAAAAACCAAACTAGTTGTAAATATTAAATGAACATGAAAGGTGAATACGTAGAACGTCATCAAGCAAAGCATGAAAATACTCCAAACATGTTCTCCGAGCTCAACCCTCACCACCAACACCTTCCCTTTTCGCAACACTTTCAACTCTCTCGTGAATCCGAAGAGGAAGATACTCGTAGTACTGGTGCCGCCACAACACCAAATCCCATCCCCACCTCTCAAAAACTCAACGAATTTAACAGCAGCGGTGGCACTGACGGTGCTACTATTGAAGTAGTTCGTCGGCCCAGAGGCAGACCGCCCGGTTCAAAGAACAAACCCAAACCACCCGTTATTATAACCCGGGAACCTGAACCAGCTATGAGTCCTTACATCCTAGAAGTCCCGGGTGGAAACGACGTCGTTGAAGCACTTTCCCGTTTCTGTCGCCGAAGAAACATGGGAATCTGCGTTCTTACAGGAACCGGCACGGTCGCTAACGTCACTCTGCGTCAGCCATCAACAACACCAGGAACTACTATCACTTTTCATGGAAGATTTGATATTTTGTCAATTTCGGCGACTTTTTTGCCTCAAACAACGTCCTATCCAGTGCCTAATAGTTTTACCATTTCGCTTGCGGGTCCACAGGGGCAGATCGTCGGAGGGATTGTTGCTGGAGGTTTGGTGACTGCTGGTACTGTTTTTGTTGTAGCGGCTTCGTTTAATAATCCGAGTTATCACCGGTTGCAGGTTGAGGAGGAAGGGAGGAATTCTGGGTCTGGTGGTGGTAGTGGGGAAGGGCGATCACCTGTGTCGGGTGCAGGTGGGGGAGAAAGTGGACACGCGGCAAGTGGAGGAGGAGGAGGAGAACCTTGTGGGATGGCTATGTATAGTTGTCATTTGCCTGCTAATGATGTGATTTGGGCGCCCAGCGCCAGGCAGCCGCCACCATCGCCTTATTAATGTGAATTATCATGTAGATGATCAGGGTCAATCAATATTTTATTTCAGCTTTTAGGAAGTTTGATTATGAAGAATTTATTTTCTTTTCTTTTCTTTTTAATTTGAGTTTTTCTCTGTATATGTTAACCAAGTCGTTAAGTAGCTATTTTAGTTTCAATGGAACGAAAGAGGAACAGTGCTGCTAGTTTTCTTTCCTTTTAGCAAAGTGGTAATGTTCCTTTTTTTTCTTTTAAAGAAATGGGAAGTGAAGTGCAAAGAAACTGACTGGTGTGGTGTGAGAGGGCGGCATGCCTGTCAAAATCATGAGTAACTTCTGTTTTACATGGTGGGGTTTAACTCGGGGCCTGTTTGCTTCGAAGTTTGAGATAGTGAAGCAATTTATCTCCGCCATCTTCTGCGGTAGATATGAGCTGGTTGTTGCCTTCTGCTCTGAAGAAACTGCACCGCTGGATAAAAAGATGATGGTTCTGCTCGATTGATATTTCGCCGCTTAGGTTCTTGATTAAAATGAAGCGTATGCCAGTAGAGAAGGGGCTAGGGCTGATGCTTTTATCCAATGCTTCTTTTCTCGAAACCCACTTTAGTCTTTCTTTTCCCGTCTTTTCTTCTTTGATTCATTTGTACTTTGTTTTGTCTCTTTCTATCTGCTGGTTTTTTTTTTTAATTACCTTTTTACGAAAACAAAAATATAATGCAAGCCGAGATAGGTCTGGCTGCTCTCCCCCCCCCCTCTCGAATCCAAATTTGATGTCCTGTATGTTTAGCTGTTTCTCACCATAAACAATTGCGCTTCAACTTCTAGCCCAGATCATTGTATTAGATTAATTTAAAATAAAAATCTAAAAAAATATTTAGATGTTATTATCTTGCTTTTTATAGTGGGAAAAAAAAATTATTTTTTATCTAATCTGGTTAACTTGACAGGTCCAATAACAGCCAAGAAAATTATTAAAAATATATTTTGGTTAAAAATTTTCAAGATATGCTTTTTAAAAATATTAAAATAAAAATGTATTATATCGACCTGGATTAATGTGTCAAATCTATATCTATGATTATAAAATTGGGATAATCTTATAGAAAACAAGTCAAAATCAAATATATAAATCAATTACCAATTAAATTAATATTGAATAATAAAATTGAAAAAAATTAATTAAAAAGAATTAAAAAAACAACTCGATCAACTCGGGTTAATTTATTAAAGTTACAACTCAGGTTATGTGATTGAGATAATAACTCCATCGAAATCAAATATAAATAAATTATGAAGTTCAATTTTCAATTAATCTAATGTTGAAAGATGAAATTGAAGAAAATTTCCAATTAAAAAAAAAAAGTCACTCGAGTTAATTATTCAAAACTTGTGACTTAGGTAATAAGACTAAGATAATCCATATAAAAAGCCAAAAAAAAATTATAAAATCTAAATCAATCAAATATTGAATGATGAAATTGAGAAAAAAAATTAAACTAAAAAAGAGATTAAAAAAAAACCTGAGTAAACCTGCGACTCAGGATAAAAAATCTTATTGTTGAAAGGATGAAATTAAAAAAATAAAAAATAAATGATATAAGTTAACTTACCAAGCTTGCGACTCAGTTAATGAGACCATGATTAATTTATAAAAAGCAAAATAATAAAATAATATGAAGCTTAATTTCAAATCAACCAAATTTAAAGAATAAAATTTTAAAAAAATAAATTTAAAAATAAAAAAATTTTTGATTTAGTTTAACCTGCAAAACTCGTGATTCAAATCATGAAATCAAGATAAAGTCATAGACAGTGAATAAAAAATGACCCGAGTCAACCCGGATTAACCTACCAAATCAATGATCAAGGTCATGAGATTGTGATAATCTTATACAAAGTAAATGAAAACAAATAATGAAGTTCAATTTTCAATAAAATCATGGTTGAGTGTTGAAATTAAAAAAAAAATCAATCTAAAAACTAAACACAATAAAACGATCTCGGTCCATGTGAGTTAACTTGCAAAACACGTAACCTGAGTCATAAGGCTATGATAACCTTATAAAAAGTAAACTAAAATAAATCATGAAATTTAATTCATAATCAATTCAATGTTGAAAGGTGAAATTAAATAAAATATCAATTAAAAAAAACAAAAAAAAACACTCGAGTCAACTAAATTAACATGTCAAACCCGCAACTCGAGTCATAAAGCTGAAATAACCTCTTAGAAAGAAAAAAATAATAATAATGCATAATCTATAATTAACCCAATGTTGAAGGATGAAATTAAAAAAAAAATTAATTAAAAAAAATCGAGTCAACAAAATTAACCCGTTAAACATAACACGAGTTATGACATTAAGATAACAACTTATAAATCAAACTACAATAAATTATAAAGTTTAATCTTTAATAAAATAAATATAAAATTAAAAAAAATATATTAAAAAAATCTAAAAAATATACTATTAAAATTAATAATATTTTGAGAGATAATAACCCGTAAAACAACCTCCTCTTTTGGTTTTTCCGATAATTGAATAGCGGTGAAAATTTATGCTGGTGTTATACTGTCATTCTATTACCAGTCGATTGCAGAAGCACGAAATCATGACCATATGTAGAGGCTATCTTGCTGGCTGGTGCTTCATTTTTAACTCATTATACATTGGCGACTGTCTTGATTCACGCGACCATCTTTTTGAAGCTGGTAATGCGTTTGTCCAATAGTATGCCCTGAGCAAATTAGGTTATAAGACTTTTTCTATGGGAATTAAGAGAACTTGTTCACCTGGGTTGATTCTTTCGAAACCAGTGTCGTCTAGACATATTCCCAGGAAAGAAAACAGCAGCAGCAGAATGTTGTTTAAACATGTCATAGGTACTTTATGATGTAATTGTCCTCTGTTGCACCCCTGAGCTATGAGACAAATTTATGCTTTGGTATTGTGATAGCTTATGTGGTTGTGATTTGAAAAAAAAATTATTTTATAAAAAATATTTTTTTTAAGGTTGGTTTAGTATTTATATATGTTTAGTTAAAATTATGATTGAAATTGAGGTTAAATAAAAAGTAGTTTAATGTGTTTGGTTAAACATACTTTTCAAATTGAGATTGTAAAATATATATATATATATATATATATATATATTATATATATTAATGATTTTTAATATTTTAAAAATAATTTAAAATTATATAATTGTAAAATTGATTTATTGAACAAAATGTCTTAACTCATCACAACTGAGTAGTATATAATTATGAGCTTGTCTAAGTTTGATGTCTGTTAAATATCTTACATCACTGCCTTCGATAATGGTCATCCAGGATAGAAAAATATTGACACATTTTCACTTGGAGGCAGTTTATCATGTATTGAAATGCGGTTGATTCTTGTTCTAAAGTGTGGCTTAAAATAATACAAGATAAATGTTGAAATCTCTTCAATAATATAAGCCTTGCACATCTTCTCAAAGGAGGGAAGATTATTCCAGGTTTTCAAATTGTCTCAATGATGTTTATTTCAAGTTGCTCCAAGTGTTAGGTATACAAAATGGTAGAATAAATATTTTTTAAAAAGTGACTAATCTTTCTGAATGCATCACATAACCTTTATAGCAATAAATCTATATAAGTAATTGGAATGGGTATTTGTACAAACACTTTGCATTCATGACTCTTTATTTCATACAATTTATATTATCCTAAATTCATCAATCTAGTTGTGTTTAAAGCTTTAGCACCATTCATTAAGGTAAATGTCTTATTATTTTTCATACAGTATAGACAAGCTAATTTTTCATACATACTCTAACCTGAAACCATCCCATACATTAAAAAAAATAAAATTATACTATATATCAATGTTGTCTTCATATAAAAGTTCTATTTCCTTGAGACATTATTTGTCAAAGCCCTGACTAACAATAAATGATTCATGTAATTAATTAACAATTGAAAAAAAATATTTTTATTTTCACCTGGACTATAAAGACATATGACCACATATAAGAACATGAATTTCAGTTTCATACACATCCCTAAGGCCAAGTTATAAATTGTTAGTATGACCAACTAACAAGAATAAGATGCAACAAAAGATATAAATGGATCAAATCCATAAATACATAATCCAAGATGTATTATTATTCATGGTTCCGTTGAAAAATAAGAATGCACCCTATTAAACTACTTTCAAGCTTCATCGTTAAAAGGCTGCACCAGAACTCTATCCAACTTATCATATGAATGATGCTATGTTATGTGCTCAATAATTTTTAGAGACATAAATAACATTTGCAGCCTATGAGTAATTAGAAAGTTTCACATTTTTTCGTATGCGATAAATGTCCTTCCTCTACTACTATTGGGTTTATACCAAGTATACTGGTAGGTTTTGCACTCGATAAAATTTGTATATTCACCGTAATATAACATGTAAAAGTTGAGAAATATATCAATTTTTTGGTATCATAGGCCAAGAGTTTTATCATGGATTTTGCAGCGTATAAATTTTATTTTAGTCTATTCCTTTTAGATAACATGCTTTTAACCCATTGAATGATGTTATAATAACTGGCCTCGCTTAACTTATAATCTCATTTAATGGTAAGAACTCAAGCAATGACCGATAATTTACTATGAATTGTGCATTCATCCCATAATGGTTCATTAGAATCTTTCAAAAGTTCAAAAAACCTAACTATATCTATATTTGGTTCTTCATCTAAAAGGATGTTACGTAAACCTTCACTTGAATAATATTTATTCATTCTCATTGCATTCATCACCATACTCCTATAATGATTACTATTATCATTAAAAATTCATATATGTTGCTAGAACTAGAAGTTTAGCCAATCATCTTTTCTAACATGGTTTTGTAAGGAACATAAGGTTCTCCGTATGCAAACCAATATAAGTATTTCTTGATAAAAAAAAAAAATTAAATAGATGTATCATCACAACATCTTTGTGGTGAAACTTTTTATTTTTACACTTCATACATGGATATCTAATTTTGCTTGCACTAATATTCTTTGGATTAAAAAGTATAAAATCAATAAAATCATTAACCCTTTGAAGATAATATTGCCTATATAACTATTTGGGTGAATCTCAATACATTTAAGAATGATCATTTATTAATTTTAAACCTATATTAAATATTAATGACAATATTTATTAATAATATAACCATCAATTAAAATTTGAAACTTTTATTAAAAATAAATTCATAAGTCAATAATCAATTATCATTTCTACACAAATATAATGTAGTGTCAAAATGTGAACTAAACAATCAAATTAGCATTAAATAATCAGTGCCCAACTATTTATCCAACATTTTTTCAATTCAAATTTATTCATTAACAAATTTTAATTATTATCAATTTCACCAAAAAATCAATTTCACCAAAATTTTACTAAATTTCCAACATAACTATAAAATTGACAAAATGTGATTGGTACCCTTAAATAAGTCATTTTTTCTTCAATTATAACAGCACACCTAAGTTACAAAATCAAACTTGATTTCGTAAAATGACAAATAAAATCAATTTCCCTCAAATACCAAATAAATTCTAAAATACAAATCATGCATTAATACAAAAAAATTATCTAGGTAAAAGTTGTAAAACACTTAAATATATAAGACAATTTTAAAAATGAATTATAAAAATAATGCACAAAGATTTATATAAATTAACCCAAAACATAAATGAATTATAAAAATGAATAAATTTCCTTAAGTATATATAAAAAATCAAGATAGAAAAGTGGACACTACTAATAAATATAGGTCAATGTAGGTGGGTTTGGTGGTTGGACTTATGAAGGGGATGGCTGAATTTGCTAATTAATTGGGTGAGAAGGACTATTGTATTAAAGAAGAAGATATGAGAGAAAGGGGTTTGTTGGGTTAAATTTATTTAAATTTGCTGAAGAAATGTTATCAGTAATTCAGGGGGATTGTCCGGTTAAATTCATTTAAATATACTGATGAAATGTTATCAACAATTCCAGGGGAATTGCTAACATGTCAAATTGCCAATGAAAATTTACATGGATTTATTTATTTATTTATTATTCCATCGTTATTTACCTAGAATATTATTGATGGAAAATATCTTTTATAGGTGTTTTTGTTATTATTTGTAAATTTTTTGATAATGATTGTTGTACAAGCATATTCTAGAGGTTAAATTAAATTTAAAATCTTTATTTAAATATATTTTATTCAATATTGAAAAATATAAAATACGAGGAGCTTAAAAGTTTTGTAATTAAAACTTGTCTTAATTTTTTTATATATAAAAAGTATTTTTCTTCATTTCTATTAATATTCATATTAATAAAATTTATGTTATTAGGTGCACATGCATAATTTATGGTACTTTTAATTCCCCCCCCCCCAATCTATTCCATGTTCTGCCATCGAATTCTCTGCAATCTTTCAAAAACACGAGCCTCGTTTTTTTTTTTTTTTTTTTTCCATCCAACTTGAAATGGTTATCATTGGCAAAATGCAGGCTTGAGTTATAGGATGGAGAAGAATGGCTAACGTTCTACTTAATTAGATATTTGGCCGAATTATATTTTAAAAAAATTAAGAAAGATAGAGATAACAATTTAATTCAAACTTGATAGATATTGATTTGCCCCACATATATATATATATATATATATATATATATATATATATATATATATATATATACACGCGCGCGCACTTTATTGAATACTTAGAAATCCAATGAATAATTTATAAATATTTAATAAAAGGAGATTTTTATTTTTACTGGTATCGTTGACCCGAATGGATGTCTATGTAGCCTGGCTTAGTTTGTCACGTGTCCATTTGCATGGTGGGACAAATATAGAAAGATTTCCTATCACGGCGCCCATTTTCTTGACCACTCTTTGCAGTGACTTCAGACATTTCACATTTCTTAAATTCAAACATTGTGAAGAGGATCATCATAGCCAGCACCATGCTATTTATTTAAATGCGGGTTCGAGAAATAACTTTAACTACTGGTTGTCTCTCTTGTTGTCCATTGCTGACATTCTTTGCGTTCTGTCGGGCATTTGTCTGTGCATCAACGCCATCCATTGCATCCTGTCGACTTTGCTTCCATCGTAGTTCAAGATTCAATGATTTCTTTCATAACATTTACTTTAGCTAGCTCCAAACATGACTCCTTTCTGGTTTCTGATTCTGTTTGTCCTCGTCACCAGCACTATTCTATGCCACTTTTGCATGATGGATATATATAGAGAGAGGACGCCTGGCTATATATAAGCCTTGTTCTTCAATTAAATCAATAGAATAAATTAATTAATGCGAAAGCTATCCAGATTCCAGACCAGCACCTTTTCTCATTCAGCAGCGAATTGTAGGAGAAGCGGCGGAAAATTGTGGATTTATAACAGATGATTCGAGTCGGGAAACTTTAGATAATGCGGTGGTCCTTTTTATGGTTGGGTAGGATAGATGGATTCGAATCAAGAAATGATCTGTTATTTTTTTACTTTAGATAAAACTTGCATATATATATATATATATATATATATATATATTAACAAATAAAAAAAATCAACTTACAATTCTTGATAAACAGAAAATAAACTTGAAGATGTAGATTGAGATAAAAATCAATTATCTAGTTTTAAAATAATTTATTGTTTACTTTTTTATGCTAACAGTGTGATTACTATATTGTTTCTCAAGCTTACTCAATTTTTTATTTTTAGCAGTACAGCCAAGAATAAACAGTGAACCAAAATTAAATGTTATTCTCAATAGAATTTTGATAGAAGAAATGCAAAAGATAAAGTTTTAGAAAGACTATAAGTTTTCTTTATTATCAAAACTATATCAAAATTATCTATTTTTATAAGCAATTCTTAAAGTTAACTTCTAAAACAAAACAATACAACTTTCTAGTTTAAAAGAACACAAATCTATTTTAGATAGAGTATTAACCTCTACGACATTTTCATTCACACCATAACAATCCCCCACATGAATTAAAATTGTTTGATAAAAAAAATACAAAGTAAACATTAAAATATAGAGTAACAGGGAAAAGTCGTTGTATTGAGCAAGATATCTTTTGTCTTTGAACCTTTCTTAGTTAAAACTATTGAATTCACTAGGCTAGATAGTAAATGTGATGTCTTGAACTATTTTGCTTTTTGTATGAAACTAGACAATAAAAACCACACTATTTCTTTTCTTATAATTTTGGTTTTCATGGTTATGTTTATTTTGGCCCCAAACATATCCTAGTTTCAAAGAGTGCTTTGGAGAATTTAGGATTTTTCAATTCTCATAAAAATGGCCTCATTTCACTCTCTCATAAATAATTTTTATTAAGAATATCCTGTAATACCCCACTTGAATTTCTTAAGCTATAAGAATCATTAAAAGTTTAGCTTATCTTATTTTTACTACAAGTAACATTTTTCATCATAGAAATGGATAATAGTGCTACTACTGAATTGACACATGATTTGAGTTTTCTTTTGAACCTAAATCTTGAGATCTATAGTCAACTAGATTGGGTTGCCATCATAACAATTATTTAAATATAGGCTTTAATTTCATTTTCCTTGATGATTTATCGACTTGTTTTCTTATTAAGCATTTTATTAGAAGATCCAAAATATTATCCTACTTGAGAACAATTATCTTACGGTATTGTGTCTCTAACAATTATGTCAAGACTTACCGTTATATATAAAATTTTGTGCCCTACTGATTACACATTGGCTATTGCAATGTAAACAAATCATTGGAATAAAATTTTGGTCAACTTGAAATATCCTCAGAAAATTTTTAGAAATCACATTACTTCTTTTTCATATTTGTCTAAACCTATAAACTCAAACTCCTTCATGGATCTTGAAACACATGTTTATTCAAAAGATTTCCAAAGATATATCTCATTTAATAGTAAGGATAAACTCATTTATGAATTTTGAATCTTTAGTATTGAATATCCATTTGGCATTGCTACACCTTTCAAGTATAGATGGATGTATTATATAATACAATATATATTTTGACTTTCTCTAGTGTAGGAACCATAACTTTGACTAGACATACCCACACTTTCATGTATTTATAAGAAGTTCTTTGACCATTCCATAACTCATATAGTGTCTTGTCTAATTTTTTAATAACCTCCATACAAGTTCAAAAATAATTCTTTCAATATTTGATTGTTGTATTTAGCAATACCATTCTCAATTGCTTTTCATCAACATGATCTTCATGCTAAGTTGATTTTTAACATTGTTTTCAAAATGTTTGAACACTCATAACGCCTGGTCTTTACTTCTTAGGAAATAGACATAACAATGACTTGTGCAATATCAATAAAAATAATAAAATATCTTTTGCCACCTCTAGTTTGCACAAATTTTAAACCATAGATATCAGTGTAAGTTAAATCTAGAGGCTTGCTAATTCTATCTATGAAATAGATAAAAAGACTCGACCAAATAAATAGAGAAAGAAGCTTTATTAATTTATTATTTTTTTGTACAATAATCATAACATTGAGCTTAGATGATCTGTCATATAAATATTTGTTGCCCATAAACATTTTATTTTTGGTGCGGACACACTTTTTGGACTAAAAAAATGTAAACCTATTAGTAATAGCAAGTAGAAAGCCAAATTCTTTTGAATATCAAAAGTATGAATCACATTGTTTAGAGTAATCTATTTATTAGATTTCAACCATAGCACCAAATTTCCATGGCCTAGGATTTTGTCCATAGAAGAGTTTTCCATTAATAATTGTTTTCCATTAGTAATTATTGCATACTCAGAAATATTATTTCTATCACGACATATATTGTATGTAGTTCCAATATTAACCCATCATTGTTTGGGATTGTCTTCCACTTCTGATATAACTACAATAGCTTTCTCATCAATGTTCTTAATCACATTAGTTTATGCATTCTTTCATTTACTATAATAACAAATCTTGGTATGAGCCATGGCTTGTTGTAACTAAAACAAGTTTTTCTAAACCTTTTTTTTTTTGCTACCACTACCATTAGAACCTTTGAAAAAACTTGATATGTTATGCTTCCTCTTTAAATTCACTCCATTTAAATATTTGAATTTTTTTTCACATATGGAGCATGTATAAGAACAGGGTTTGCCAACAAGGCAACCAAGTCAACAAGGGTTATTAGTATTACTAGACATTAGTGTTATTAACACTAGTTTTAACCGTCTATTATCTCAATAATAGAATCAACTATGCACATGTTTATCACACTAGAAAACAATATATGCAAATTGAATCACATAATGTATATAAAACATCAGGAATTAAGGAATTAAGCAAATCGGACCAGTTCTTTCAAGATTCTTGTGCTCAAAGCCCAGAGTCCACTTCCTTTCTTACATGTCTTAAAAAGACAGAAATTAAGGAATTTAACATAAAAATGTGCACCCACACGGTAGAGTTTCTTTAACATTTATTTCCGGTTTTGTTTCAGCAAAGCAAACAGTCACTTCTTTATTTTTCCAGTTTGCAAAAGTAAATAAAAGTTCTTTCAATCTCTAATTTTTAATTGGTATTTAACAGCAACCAGTAATTAATTATAATGATCACATTATAGAAATATAATTTTTATTTTATATGCCACAGCACTAATGGAATTATTCTGCATGTATTTTATAGAAGGTAGGAATAAAATTATATTAAATACCATTACCAATTACCAATAAAATAATTGTGTCGGTACATTAAAGCGAGAAAGAAAAAGTTAGCTTGTGTTTTTTGTCTGTAAAACCATAGATGTTTTTTTTTCAATCAATAAAAATACCGACAAAAATAAAATTATCGACGAACTGTTTCTATCCATAAATTTATCGATAAAATTATTGTTGAAGGAATAGTAATGTAAATACCAACAGAAAATTCTGTCAATAAAACTGTTAAATGTGAAAGTAAAATCATACCAAGCACTATACATTACACTATTAAAACTTTTGATTTTGTGTAAATATCTTTCAATATAAAATATAATTGTAAATATCAACAGAAAATTTTATCAATAAAAATTGTTAAATGTGGTAAAATCAAACAAAACTCTATACATCACACAATTAAAACTTTTGATTTTGTGTAAATATTTTTCAATTTAAAATATGATTCAGATTTTACCGTTAATGAAAGGATTTCAAAAAACATATATATTGTGAGCACTTTATAGACGAAATATTTAACATATCAGACTGTTTTTCTCCCTCTCATAACTTGTGAACCATAAATTATTTTTTGTGGTGAGTCCCATATTTTTATAAAAGAAAGGAACATGATTACTTCATACCTGATAATTTCTCTCACTTTATATGCGTTTTGTTCTGGTCAACAATCTGATTAATATAAATATTAATATGCGAGAGGTTCAGGGTTTCTATTTTTATTTTATTTTTATCAATATGAACACTGTATATATTAATATATTGTCCTGTAACTGACTTGTATAAATTCACTGCCATCTAACTACTTGACTTTCAACAGTGTCATGGTAGATCAATCATCACACGATTAAAGCTTTCGATTTTGTAAAGTTATCCGCACGATAAAATCTAGATACTTATAAAATAAATAAAAAACATTTACATTTTTAATTCTTAAAAATATATTTTATGAAATGAATTTTTTTATACCATAGTAATTTTTTTATTCGTTCATGTTTTTTAAATTAATAGTAAAGGTAATTATAATAAAATTTTGAAAAATAATTTAAAATAAATGAATACACACACACATTTAATTTAAACTATATTTTTTAAAAAAAATGAATTTTTTTCTAACAAAAACTTTTTTTTCATAAAAAATATTTTTTAAAAATAAAAAAAATTAAAAACAAATTTCAATTAAAATACACTGAAATCGTATCTTGATATTTTGCATATAATTGAAAAAAATAATTAATATGAGAAAACTATATAAAAATTTTATTATAAAATAAAAAAAAATATTTTCAACTAAATAACCATGACCCTAATTTTTTTTTCTAAAAACATTGCATATTAGATTTATATATAATAACTAACAAAGTTATTAATGAAATGATTGCAAATATTACCAAAAAAAAGGCTATAATCTTAATTGAAAATAAAGATAAAATTAAATGGTATTTACTAGAATATTATTCTAAATATATTTTAAAATGATTTTTAATTAAAAAAAATTTTTTAAAAAAAAAAACTAAATGGTTTTCTAAAAAAGGCTATGTCCATTCGCTTGGATATATAGGTCAATGTGCCTGGAAAAATACAAAAATCCCAATTACGAGTAGGCCTGCAAGGCCAACCACTAGTCTTTTCTTTTCTTTTTTGTTTCCGTCGCTTGCCCAATTGTTTTTTTTTTTTTTTAAAAGGAAAAAATTGGCAATAATGAGCGGAAAATGGAGTCTGAAGTTTTGGATTTTAAAATAGGATTTTCTAACCATTTTGTTTTATCTAAAAAGATCTAAGCACCTCAATAAATCCGCTCTTAACATTTAAACACTCTAAAACAGTATAAAAAACCCTTTAAATTAAACCAAATCAAATGAAAAATTAGTTATTAATTAGCTGCCATATCCATTAATTCAAAAAAAAAAAAACTCTTAAAACTCGGAAAAGAGCTTCAATCTTTTTATCAAAAGAGATGCTTGACTTTTTTTTGAAAAAAAAAATAAAAAACACAAGCCACAATTGTTTAAAAGCAAAGGAACAGTAAACTTCTTGACATGGGTGGATGATCTTTAGAAAGCACACAAAAATTATTGCCTGTTGCTGCTTTGCTCGACAGCTCCGATACACAGGGGATTCTGTGGTGCGGCGGTTGACATCTTTTCCTGCATGCTTGTGTTATTGCAATTCACAGGCTTACACTTCATGAGAGCACGCACATCCGTTATAAACCACTCCTCACCCTTCTAAATCTGCTAATTTCTCCCGTAGCTCGCTCCGAAAATTGGTTCGAAAACATTAAAATAAAAATGATTTGTTAATATAATTTCTTTGAATAATGTTATAATACTATATTCCAAGTATAAAACTTATGAAAAAGAATAAATTGGGAATTTTTAGTTAATTGACAAGATAATTACATCTTGTTGAACTTTTTCCACTTTGATTTTTTTATAATTAAGCAAATTCATTGCATGTTATAAAATGTATTATAAGTAAAAAAAAAACAATTATATTTTGGAATTTAAAAAAAAAAAAAAAAGTGACGTCGTTTGGAGCAGTCACTGCATACAAGAAAAAGCTAAGAACTCGTCAGTTTTTTTTAAAGCAAATAAATAAAAAACAATAACATGCAGTCGATCTCTTTAATTAAAAAAAAAAAAAACATTGGGCTATTATGATGGGCCAACCATTGGGCATTGGCCTGTTGCTGAATTTTTTCTTTTTTTATTTTACATTTATTTCGTGGGTTTGTTTTCAAAGACTCTAAAAGACAATTGGGCTATTATACATTTGGTTCACGTAAAAGATATTAAGAAATTGTCAAAAAAATTCAACTGACTCTTTAATTAATATTTAATCGATTTGTGACCTAGATTACAAGCTTCACTTGATCAATTTAAATTTTTTAAATTTTATTATATAATAAAAAAATATGTTATCACTAACTTAATTTTCAATAATAAAATTAAATAAAAATCTCTTTCTAAAAATCTCTTTCACTAACTTATATGTTATCACTAACTTAGTTTTAGTCACTGGATGATGTAGGGGATTCATGATTTTTTTTTTTTTCTAATCCCACACTACAAAGTATCTTTAAACCAATATATGTATTAATAGAAATGAGATTTTCTCTTCAAATTATTTTAAAAATACATCGCAGATCCAGTTAATGCATTCTGATGAATGCTATGAATAATAATATTGCTAGATTTGTAGCAAATAAATTATTCTCGTGCAAAATGTAGCTCTCCCTCTCCCTCTCCTCAATTGTACCATGAATTATTATTTTCTTTATTTTCCTGTGTACTATAATCGTACTGGGTTATATTTTGTAGAAATCAAGGTACAAGAAATTCAAATTATAGAAGAATAATTGCTCTATTTTATACAAATTCTACAAGTAAAAAGAGCTATGCACGTGATTTTAATTTTACCCCTTTTGTTTCTTAAATTAAATAAGTTTACAATAAGATAGGATTAAAACTATTTTTGAACGAGAAAAAAAATAAAGCTTAATTTAAAAAAAAAATCAAAATTAAAAAGATGAAACCAAAAAGGATAAAAACTAGTGACCTCAAAAAAAACTTAAGCCACTCGACCAAACCTCATGCATAGATTATGAAATGAGGATTGCTTGATTAAATGGAAACCGGAGAAAATAACAAAAAAAATTCAAAGCAAACGACTTTGATGGATGTAATAAAAAAAAAAAAAACAATGTCAGCTCATGTTAACTTTTCAAACTCATGACCCTAGTTAGTGACTAAATCGAAAGCACCCTATTAGAAAAACCACTACTTTAAAACTTGGCTCAACCTGATGGGTTAACCCGTGAATCAGGTGACTTGGGCTTAGGCTAGGCTAGGTTTCAAAAGAAATTGGAGGATTGATGCAATGTGAAACAATAAAAAACCTGGGTTGATCCATGACTCAATTAACCTGGGGCAAACTTAGTCAAAACAAGGTCAAAACTTGTTTACTATTTTCCTTTATTTTATTTTATTTTATTTTTAAAAATTATGTCATTTTTAAATTTTTATAATGCCAAAATATTTGGTTGACTTGGGTTAACTCAGGTCAATCCACATGACTTGTGATCCAGTGCTTGCCTCAGATCAACTCTTAGGTCAAGCCTAAAACCTATAGAAAAAACCATGGATACTAGCTCCTAATAAATTAATTGTCGAATGATGAAATAAAAAAAAATTCTATTATATAAATAGGAGAATAAAGATCTCATTTGAAAGAAAACAAAATGAACAACCTTAAATTTTGAATTGAAGGGGAAAATGGAAAAAAATCAAATTAACAAAAGAATCAAAAAATAAAAAATAAAAATCAAGAAAATGAGTACCAAATTCAAAAAACAAATGAAATTATTAAGATTATAGATCCAATGATGAAATTAAAAATAAATTAAAAATTAATAAAAAAAGTTAAGAATAAAAATTAGAAATCAAAAACGTTGAATGTTAAACCTGAAATAGCATCGAATTTTGAATTGAAGGGCACAATCAAAAAGAAAAATCAAATTCACAAAAGAATCCATTACAAAAATAAAAATCAAGAGAATGATGACTAAATTTAAAAACATTAAAAATAATATCACAGATCCAAGGATAAGATTGAAAACAAATTAAAACTTGATAAAATAGCTAAGAATGAAAATTAGTATTAAGGGTCAAACTTGAAATATCATAAAATAAAAGGACAAATCTAATTATTATTTTTTAATGGATGACATATTCAAAGGGGAGGAGAGAGAGGAAGAATAGAAAAACAAAGGGCGACTAGTGATAAATCATCACCGTAACCACCACATGCATTGCCCCATATAGAAGGGGACTCCGTAGTGCTTCCAATGTCGTTGTAAAAGCTGGTGTTCCTCCACTAGAAGGAAATGACATTTGTATTATGTCCAAATTCATTAAGTTGAGTATTATGTCCCTAATGAATTTGGTAATGATATTTGTATTCTTATGAAAACATTAAATTATCCTCCTAATTAAACTAAATGGTTTTGAGTAACAGGGGCAAGATAATCATAGTAAATTAAGTGTGTGTACAATAAAAATCTAATAGTTTTGAGAGTTTTTTAATACTAGTTGTTAATCGTTATTGATGGGAGCCATAATTAAAAATGGCCAGGAAAGAAAGAGTTGAACAGGTAGCATGGTATCAGTATGATCCTCTTGAATCTTGTCCTACTCTCATGGCTTATGGGGTTACAAGGATGGAATATTTTGTCTATCTAGTGGAACCAGTGTTCCTACCCTCATGTGGTTGTCCTTTCCTTCTGCCACTTGTCTTGCAAGAGTGTTTTTGGTAAGTTAGCATATTAAAAAAATTATTTGTAAAATAACATAGGCAAAAAAATAATTAGAAATTTAGAACAGTTGAGAGACTCATAGATGACATTTGCGACACAAATTGTTGATGCCATATGCGACTCAATTGTCATATATACCATTTGCTACTCATGTGTCGCATATGGTATTTACAACTCCTCTAACATAGGCATCCAGGGGCAGTCTATTATGTCATCAACTCCATGCTAAAAAAACAACAATTCATACAATCACAAATAACCAGTGGTACGCTAATCATTAAAACAACATAATATTTTATTAAAAATTAAATTAACTATACATTTATTCATAGTTATTATAACATATAATTATATGTAATTATATTTAATAATCTCCCCATATTGTCTAACTCGAGGTTGGGTTTGTAATATCCATATAGGTTTGAGGAAGACCGATATCATCTTAGCTCATGGATGGACTTAGGTTGCTAATGGATAAGCCTAAGATGCTCATAGATGGGCCAACATCCCCAACACTCTCATAATAAGCAATATTATTTTTCATTAATATTGCTTCAAGACGTTCAACCTCCCCAACCTCTTGAAATCCGCCACGATATAAATTAAGCATGATGTTGGCCATGATAGTCTCATCTCATCAACACCTTCACGAATAGCTATTGCTGCGTTTTAAGCTTCTTGTACCAAGTAATTAATCTACATACATGCATTAAAAACCAATTAGTATTAATCATCCATAATAAAATTATTATAATATTTAATAAATATAAAATAATATTGCATGCCAATAGATTCTGTCTCGGATGCCAAGGGTAATGGTGCTTTGGGTTGCATGGACATCTCAGGAAATGCAACTAGGTTGGTGTAATGAAACGGTGCATAATGGACATATATTGTATCATGTAGGTATCTATATCAATCGTAGGTTGGCACTCCTCAAAAACACGATAGCATCCCAAAGATCAAGGTAAGATGTATAAATTACCAACCAATTCCCCTTGTACTTACCCTAACGACTAATATTGTGCAACTCCTCTTTGGTATCAACATAATCTAGTATATGTAAAGATTGTCTAAATTATCGCAGTAATTGATTTAGACAATGCATCTCAACAATGTAGAAGTAATGTAGAGGGACTTGTGCTAACTAAATATTAGATCCCTTACGATATATAGAAGAAGTTGAAAGTATCAAATTCTATGTAGATAGCATCCATATAACATATCAAAACATCTGAAACAATTACCTCAAATAATCAATTAAAACTAAATAATTAACATTAAAATAACAAAAATTAAATACATTTGTAATATATACCTGGTATGGTTGTTGTGCGTCCAACTCATCCTGATAAAACTTGTGGACATGAGTGAGATTTATTGTGAAATATTCTAGCCCCACACCATCTAATAAGACAAGCTATAAAGTTAGTATATTTTTTACATTTAATTTCTATAAATGACATGTTGACTACAATCAATTATATTTTATTATTACTTGAAACCAATGGAGAAGTGGTCTTTAAGTGATAGCGTTAAACATGGTATTACCCCAGCTCTTTGGACGCCCACTATGAAAATGCTCTCATGACCAGAGCTATATTAATGAACATTGAAAATTATAAGTTAGTATTTAAAATGTCATCAATTCTAGTAATCAAATAATTTAAAATATATATACATGAATAAATAGAAGACACTTGGCAACTTGTCTTCTCATTTTTAGACATGCTTTGCAATGTTGCTGGTATATATAAAGCATGACTCTCCCATTTGTAATTTGGAATGGCTAACAAATAATCAAGTATTGTTATAAAGTGCAATAGAATTGCATTGCCAACAGTATTTGTGGAAAAATAAATCCTCCAAACATGTGTAATATGTATGCCCAAGCATACACAATCAACTGGTCTGTTGTCACATCTACTGGAGGGTATTAAAATTAGCGTCCAACCATGTTAACTTGATGCAGTCGCACCCCTATAAACACTAGCTGAAGGCACTTGTCCTAAAAGACAATCACATAACAAATCTTTGTTAATCGAGTCACGATTGTTATTCACAGTTATCCTATCTATCAGAAGATCGATCAACATCATGACATCCTTAATTATTGGTGTCATCTCACCAACATGCAAATGAAAGATGTGTATCTAGCGCCTCCATCACTCTACCAATGCTGCAATTAATAAATGGTTAAGATTTATATGACGCAGTTGACTAATATCATAAAAATCAGCCTCGATAACATACAAACACACACGCTCATGCAACTCCATCAAGGTATGCTAACTACGTGTCATTGAATCATCGCCTTGAAAATCAAAAAACATATTAAAATCATCAATAAAAATCATTAAAATTGTAATAATTAACAAAATTAATTAAAATATTTTTTTGACCTCCCCTTTCTACATATCATCAAAATGATGTTGATCCTACATATATAACACCGACCTATGATCATGTTTTGCATTAGCGACAAGATGGCCCTGCTTGTTGGCACTGCTAAAAGAGGTCAAACCTCCTCTAATCCGAACCATGTCTATCTTCGAGGTCCTATATAAAAAAAATTGTTTGCATTTGCAATTGAATTAAAGTATAAAATAAATTCATGCATTTCATAGCTAGTATTATTATTTTATACAAAATTCGATATAATTCATATTTTAACCTAAATCAATACTAACTATCTCATTACGTAATCTTTTTAATTCACGATCAACAATAACAAAAAAAAAAAAACATTGATTATTTAATAAAATAATCAAACTATCAACTAAAAAGATATATAATTAACCTAATCCTTAATTTAACCTAAATCAACACTAACATTTCAAACACATCATTTTTTTAATTCACAATCAACAACAACCTAAAATAATTAATAATTAATAATCAAACAATACAAATAATTATATCTAATTAACAACTTCAATTACATCTAATTAACTTAATTCCTAATTCAAAACCCTAACATTCAATAAAATAAAATTAACACTAATTAAACATAAATTATATCAAATTAATTGAGAGGAAATGTTTAAAATATCAGGGGTAGAGCTAGAGAGAGAGAGAGAGAGAGAGATGAGTGTTTTAGGACTGTTAGAGGTGTTTTTGGTGGTGGATAGAGAGATATCGGCTGGTAGTGAGAAAGAGGGGTGAGAGGGGAGAAAGGGGGAGAGAGAGAGAGAAATGCCTTGTTTTTTAATTCAAAACAAGTTGCAGATGTCATCTGCAGCTTGTTCAAGGTGCAAGTTTTCTAATTAGTTACACTTGAGGGTCTAGCCCATTGGTCAACAGCAAAGCTTGTCTTTGCGAAGGTCCTGGGTTCGATCCTCAAGAGTACCAGCCTGTCACCCCCGCGGTGTCTTACCTGCCTACTGGGCTTGCAGGATGTTCAGTGGGCCCGGGGAATAGTCGTGGTGCGCGTAAGCTGGCCCGGACACCCCGGGTTACCAAAAAAAAAAAAAAAGTTTTCTAATTAGTTGTTTAATTATGTTACTTTACCAAAAGTAAATTTATTGTGTTAAATAACGAAAAATCAATCCATACGGCTTGTTCAGTGCTAGTGGGGATGGGATGGGATCATTACCCATTGCCCCTTGTTGGTTTTGTAGACTTCTTCATTTACTACTCGTATTCGGTTAGATAAAGGAGTGGAAAAGAAACGGAGAGAGAAAGGGGCTCAAACTTTAAATCACATACCAACACAACACTAGTCATTGCCAAGGGATTGATTTCAAGGAAGATTTTTTTACCCTAAATTCAACTAACATTAATTGATCAACTTGTGTTTATGTATCGGCTGATACTTCCAATTGGTTCCTCCATCAATCTTAAAATCGAGCATATAAATCCTGAGAGAGCATTTTTATATAAAAAACTAATTTTAAAAATAAATTATTATGGACTCCACTGGTAAAAAATGATTTTCGCTACCTTCTAGTCCTAATGGATCAACTTCACCTGAATTTCCACAATTTATAACCAGTTCACAATCACATTTTATTACAACCTCTGCTAAAGCAAGCCGGCCTCAAAGCCATATTGTTAAAATCTCGAATTAACTTGTAAAATTATATGATTTTATAAGTTAACATCTATATAATGTAAATAATCAGATTAAAATTTAAAAATTAACAAAATTAATTAAAAACAGTCAAACTCACTCAAAATCAGTCAAACTTGATAAAATTGATAAAACTGAACCGTTTTACCGAGTTTACCAAAAGTTCAAAAATTTGCTGACTCCTTGAACTTGAGTCTTTGCCCCTGACTTCCCCGGACCCCAACACTCCACCCACGGTCCCTACCCACCACCCCCCAATTATCCCCTTTTCCCTTTGTCTAAATCTCAATTCTCAAATTCTGCAGACTAATACCAGCAGGCAGCAGCGCAGCTGGTTCCACAATGGTTTAATCTTCATTCTCCACTCTCCACAGTGGTTTAAGCTTGTGTTATGATGTGTTTTTCTCAGCTTGGCTTGTGACCCATCCTCCAGAATTTGAGACTTTTTTTTAAAAAAAAAAAAACTTTTCTTTCTTGCTTTCTGAGTTCAGGTACTTCTTTTAGCAACTTTTCAGCCTTTTTTTGTGCTTGGATGGGTGATGTTGAAGTTACGAGTTTTGGAACGTTGCACTTCTTGTTTTATTCTCTCTCTCTCTCTCTCTCTTTAGAGTTTTAAGCCAGATTATCATATCTTATTAAGATTATTTTCTTATGACTTTTCTATTATGGCGTTTGACCTATTTTGTGCATATGTATTCCTCTCCAAAAGATTAATTTTGCTGGGTGTTAAGAAAAAATCCCTAAAATGTGGCATTCTTTGTTCTGGAACCATCATTTGTGATTCAGTATCCACTTCTTTTGTTTTGGTTGGGAGCTTATTTCATGTTCATTGTAATGAAAATGTGGGTGCTAGCAAGCATATTACTATCGGTTGTCTTCTTGCTTCATTTTTTTTGTAGTTGCTCTGTAAATTAATGATTATCAAGTTTCCTTGTCATTCCTCTTTTAACATATTTGATACTTGCTACTAGAGTATGTGTTGAAGTTCCTACTTGATTGTTGCAAATCTCATCTCTCTTCTCTTCATTTTTATTTAATGAAATTCTATAACATAATTATATTATATTATATTGTTAAATTATTTAAATCATGAATAAATTTTTATTTTAATTGTGTTATATTATTATTTGCTATTTAACTATAATTATCAATATATAATTAATTAAAATATTTTATTTATAATTATATTCCATGAAGTTAAAAAAAATATTTTTAACAACCTTCATCTCAGCTCATCTTATCTTTTGCGAATTTGCAATTTGAAGGGGAGGAGAGCAACTTTTTTTGCGCTTTTTTTTTTCGCTGGGCTTTGAAGATGGGAGTGCTGGGGTCATATTAGATCTTCGTTGATTACTTGCCACAGATGGCACTTGGGAGGGAGGGCTCACGAGCAATCCACTGGTTCTTTATTAGAGTGGGCTCGAGCCCAGATTGTTTCTCAGCTAGCTTGTAAGAATCATTCTGAGCATGGAAAGATATCCATCCACGTACATCTCGACAAAGAAACCTTCAAAATGTGATCATTTTTATATATATATATATATATATATATATATATATATATATATATATATATCTTGTTTTCTAGTGATGGACTGTCTGGGGTTTGGAAAAGGTCCCTTGCACTATACACTCTGAGGACTTCCCGGAAAGGAATTTGACAAAATGGTGATGGTCGATCTATTTTAAACAAATCCGACTACAGGAATACAACATTACATACAGTCCCTCTCTCCCAACTCTTATTTACCCCTCTAACTTAATGCCTGCTTATAAATGCTCAATCTGTTCTTTCGCTCGCTGTTCTTCTAAAGGATACCCCGGATTTTACACCATTTAAAGGGTTAACTGATCCTAATTTTGTTGAGTCATAACTTCTACTACTAGCTAACTTTCTACCTTGTTTAGCCGTGTCAGAATGCAAAAAAGTTCCTCCCTTACCTTCCATATACACCAGCTTGCTGCTCCCACTGGGTTTCCTGTCCCAAAGATCAGAACCCCCAACCCCTGAATATGCATATGAACCATGCTGGTTCATCTCACCATGAGGTGATTGCCTTGAGTACAACGGGGGGGAAGATGAAGAAGTATCCGAATCAGATGTATTCTGCCAAGAGTTCCAACCTCCAAAAATGTAATCAGAAAGGTCATCAGTACTTGTAGAATCATGGGTGCTGTCAGTACTGCACGAACCTTCATCGGAGTTGCCACTTGTAAAAGAGAAATTGTCACTTGATGAGTCCTCTTCTAAAATCCTCTGAAGCCGGTGGAACTTCATATAGAAAGATTCAACACTGGCCAAATTATCTGGAGGAATTGAATCGGGATGCAATTGGAAAGCACTTGATTGCATGGATGTGGATCTTGAATCCAATGCAGTGTTCGTTGCATTGATTTTGGAGGTGTTGCATTTATTTTTAGGATCAGAAGATATTATTCTGCTCCTTATCGATCTTGGGGCCCTTGGGGAGCATCTGCAAATATTAAATTGAGTCAAACATCGCAATAAAAAAAAAAAAAAAAAAAAAACACCCAAGAAATTTCAATCTTCATGGAACTAATCTCCTGAGATCCATCACCTTGCATAAAGTAGCATGTATGCGCCTTTTGATAAAACCCTTTCCAGTTCCACAGCTGTAACCTAGCCAATCATTGCCAATACCATGATCAAAAGCTTAAAATAGCAAATGCACAAACACACATGCAGTTATTATATCCATAAAAAATTAATGCATAGCAGAGAAGGTGTTAACACCAAAACAGTACCAATTTGAGACTAAGAAGAACTGGGACCCAGCTACCAATAGGTCTTACAGTGAAAATACTTCCAGAAAGAAAACCAACCAGAGCCTTAAAAGATACTGCTACAATAAACAAACTTTGATTCTCTATATGGTTTGCTACCTCACGGACATGGGTAAAACACGGGTTTATCACCAATAATCAAGCTTTGGACTTCTTTATAGAGACAAAAAATATGCACAATACACTGGCTTGGTCATCTAAATAAAAAATTTAATCAGACAACAATCCTAAACAAAATAGAAATGTCAAAGGTTCCTTGACTAAAGCACAAAGCCACAAACCCCTAACTTTTCTAGTAATGCTCCAATGGAGATTATTAACAATAAAGTTATTTTTTAGTTTAGCCAAGGGAGCTGGAGATGCCAGGTTAAAGCATGTCAAAATACCCAATTAATCAAGCGTAAGCAATTTCAGGAAAAACATATCAAATAACCAAATAAACTTGCATTGCATATTAAGATAGAGAACATACTGTGCTGTCATCAATTTTGAACCACTTGTTCTGGATGTTTTTGACATAGCACACATAGTGACCAGAAAATGCAGCATTCATGACATCCAAGTGAACAATCACCCCATAAAGCCTGTATATGGGTGATTTATCACTAGTTCCACTCATATATGGTGCTAAGTCCAGGATCTCTGGGAACCGGATAGATTTATTGAGCTTTCCAAATTTACCAGACTGAAAATCAAGCACAGTAATGAAAAAAATAAGAATTTGCCTGTAACATGGGAATAAAATACCATCTTTGATTTCAAGATCTACCTGAAAGCGCTTCAATGCGATTGTAAGGACATTGGGAGCCTCCAATATTGTCATTTTTTTCTTAGCCTTCTCGTAAGATTTGCATCTGAACAGAAAGATGGTGTAAACAAACTCTGAAAGCTCAAAATCAACAACTCCAATAAAAAGAAAATTCAATATACTTCGAAAAAAATGATATTTCCTAGGAAGTAAAGACTGGCAGAGCAATCATCAAAATGGTGTAAAAGCAGCATATCACAAAGCATCCCATCTCAGTTTGTTTTCAGTAACAAACAGTTTGATCCAAATGCAAAGAAACTCAGATATAAAACCAAGATTTAACTATTTATGGTTGAAATAACTTGGTTAAGTCTGCAAAGTCCCACTGCAGTATAGAATTTTTGTAAGAACAAATAGCCAGCACACTGATGAAGACAATTTAAAAACATGCTTTGACAAAAAAGTCAAAATGGTTCTCTCCTGCTGGGCCCCAACCACACGCACAAGAAAAAAAGAAAGAAAAACAGGTTGAAGAATAAACCCATTCAAAAATATGCTCAGGAGTTTAATCAGAAAACATAAACTGACCTGCCACATTGGTACTTGTTGTCTCCATCCAGAATCTCAGCACTCGTGAATCGTCTTAGTGCATCTTCAAGCTTCCCTATATCCCCCTCTATTTCAACAGTAAGATCCATCATTCTTTCTTGCCGCTCTGACTTGTAATGGCACTTCATGCATTTTATCTACAAACAAGAGCAAATTTTGTTTGCATGAACTAAATTATTGAACTTTTCCCAAAAGAGCATTCAGATGCAAATGTGTTAGGGGTATGAAAAATAATAAAATAAAATAAAAGGAGAATTGCTTTGCATTCAATACCTGAATGTCATTAATCTCCAAAAAATGTATTACCTTTGAGTGAAGGTAGCCTCCAAATGTAAGGCCTATGAGAGTGGTTTCTTCTGCAAAGGAGTCCATTGCATTTACCCCAGCTTCCTTAAGGCAAACAGATTGCATTGCATCAATTGCATACCTGTTTATTGTTCCTTTATTATCTACCATGAAATTCTCCAAAATATGAAATCATAAAAACAAAAGAAATTCCTATTTCATTGGTTGCAGTGCAAGGAAACCAGCTCACCTTAGGAATTCATGTGCATCTTCTTCTCTCCCATTACCAAGCTGACTCCCGATATTCTGTAGTTGGGATAGAATGCCAAGGGGAGAAAGTGGAGATTTCCCTTCCTTTGCCTTCAAAATTATACTTTCAAACTCACAAGAGAAGCAACATTCTCTATTTAAACCTGGTATGGAAACAAAATGATGACCTTATTTGAAAATGTTACCAAAACATGCTATTCAAAAACTCAACATGTTAAATCTAATAAGGTGACCATGGTGAGAAACATACATGCTTTGGAATGGAGCCCTTGCACGAAAAACGAAGTCAAAGGAGGAGTAAATGCCAAGCATTGTAGAACAGCATTAGCATAGCAGCTGCAGAAATGGAACAGAGGATATGTTATCAACATCTTGGGGTAGTTTATGCAATGCTAACATATAAAAGTAGATGCAATCAGATAGTTACAGGCATAATTAACATTAAGGCAACTGCATGTAGTATTCATAATTCTAAATAATGGATAGTGAAGCCCTTTTAATCACAGCTGCAGCTAGTTCAATCTGCTTTCATTTGAAAAGAAACATATTGCATACCTGTTTCCACAGTTGATAAGACCACATGGTCGCATTTCCACCTTACTCGAATTGTATAACTTTACAAATAAATCATATGGGAAAAGGCCCTGGAAAGTAAAAATAAACTTATGGTAAATTCATTGCATCCAAAGAAAAAAGATTGTTGGAGATGCAAACAAGAATCAACATATAAGCCAAACCTTTTTACTATATCTGCCACATTTAGGTCCTCTGAATTGGTCAACAACTTTCCGCACTGATGACTTCAATCCATTAATAGAACTAGGAGAATAGCTTGCCATTTGAGAGGAACTTCCAGCACCCAGTTCAACATTTCCATATTGCACACTTGAAACTGAGTGCCCACCGATGGTAGAAGTCAAATGGGTCTGAGAAGCATTAGACGATAATCTGGACTTGGATAGATGTAAAGCACCAACAGGGTCATTAACAACAACATCTGATCTTTCAGATATCAAGGATTGAGATCTGCATACTTTTGAAGCACCTGCATCTAATTTAACTCCTCCAGAACTGGAAAAAACATGACCATAAGAAGAGGATGATGATACAGATTTACGCTCACTGGAAACATTCAAATCACCATGAGAGTTAACATCAATATGACTGGACTTTTTACGGCTTATGGATGGGGAGTTCTTGACTTTTTGAGCATCAACACCATTCTTTTCTGATGAAAGAGCTCTATCAGAAGCGGAAGGGAGTGCATCATCTAGTATGATGTCATTCACCCTTGTGCTTTTTGCATGCTGGGTAGGAGCATCACTTCCAGATAGATTGAACTTGAAATGTAGGAATGATTCATCATTTGATGGCTTGCCATTAACAGGACCAGTTAAATTCGACATAGCAGATCTGTCCATGGTATCACTGCTGGAGACAGCAGAATCCAGGGTTCTACCCCAGAAACCAGAAGAAACTTTAGTTGGCTTTGTGATTGAATCATCATTCCTGGCACTGATGATATGACCAGAAGAGCTAGATGAGCACTGGCTCTCCCCGTCATTTCCATGAGGTTTACTCTGATTTGATTTACTCAATTTATTAAAACTATCTACAGAATCAACCAAAGTAGCAAACTTTGGAGACAATGGCTTGGTCACATCCACCTTGTTCAAACTGGACTTCGGTGTGTCAGGAGCAGTATCAGCTGGCATTTGTCCATCTGATCCCTCAGTTTCATTTGAACCGATGCTCTCACTTACAGAGACATTATCAGATGATTCACCACCTGAATGAGCAGAGAATTCAGAAAACGAAGAGCCAGTAGGAGTAGAAAATCCAGAAAATGAGGTGCCTGATGATTCAAATATGGAATCTGTTCCTTCTGTATCTAAAACAGAATCAACTTTAATATCATCATCCTTTACAAATGAAACTCCAGGAGAGTAATTGGAATCAGACACTACAGGCTCCACAAGGAATGTATCGACTGGTCTTTTCTCATATCTGCCATCATAAATATCATGTTGGTCTCCCTTTGCAGCCCTCTGCCCAGGATTACCTCCATCATCGTTAATGTGATATTTAGTGGTAGGAGGATGGCATTCTTCCTTGTGACCTTGTCGCCAGTGGATAATTTGACACTTGCCAGAACTGAAACAGACCATATTATGACGTCAATATACAAATACAAATAACAGACGCCTACCAAGTACAGAGGAAAAAGGTGAAAAAATAGTCTTATAGGTTGTAGAGAAGAGCACACACAAGTTAGCTGATCTCTATTAGGTCCTTATAAAACATGTTTCATCAAAAGTTAGTGCACTAAATGACATTAAATTCTAGAATACCCCTGATTATGCAAACAATCTTATAACAGAATAATACTGGAATTAAACACTATTTACCTATAGCAAACAAGCATTTCATACTAATCAAGGTAAGCTACCAACTTGCAATATTTGGGAATTTAATTTCATATAACGATAAAAAAGTAGATTGTAGTTAAACAAGTAGTGATTTGTACGTGTATGAAACCAGTTGTACAGATAATGATTAATATGAGACAAAATCTCTACAAATTCCTTCAAGTATTGACTCTCACCACACTCTCTTTTAACAAACTAAAATGTTTTCAGTTAGCACTACAAGTCTTTTCCTTAGTTTCCCATATACCTAACAACACTAATACAACCCACACAAAACAAGAAACTATTCTGCATAGATTCTTAAATCCCACATTTAGCATCTAATTAAAAAACATTCATAATTAGTTTAGTAGGTCAAAAATCCCTAAGGATTTCCACGCAGATTAAACCTCTATTTGGGAATTCCCTTCATCAATTAGCACCTAATTCCACATTTTTTTCCCTTTCCCTGTTTAACTGGAACAACACGAAGTAAAGAATCAGATTCTTCTCAAAGTTTACTGTTAAAACAGCTTCCCTTCAAAAACATTACAAATTATCATCAGCAATTATCTCTCATTCACTTAATTACAAGAAAAAGAAAAAACAAAAACTTCAAATCTCCCCAGAACCAAACCTGAATTCAACTCAATTAAGGACTAAAACCCGATAAAAATCAAGCATTAACACGAAATTCACATACCAATATCTAACAGCTTTACAGCGGGCACACCGTGTCGTTGTCGAGCAAAAACAAACAGCACATTGATAGTTATTTGTCACCACCGGAACGGTGCCGTATGAAGCCGCGGCCTCAAACTCAGCCCTAGCGGCTTCCTCCGCTGCCAAAACCAACAGCCTCTTGATCTCCTCCTTTCTCGCAACCGCACCTCGCCATTTACACCTAATTATAAAACAGCCCAGCGGAATAATCACTACACAGAAAACAAGGACCACCAGGCTCGAAAACCCTAGATCCCCCTCGACATGCATTTATAAAAATGAGCAGCATCCACCAAATTTCACAATTTCAACCTCCTTATCTCGTACATAGATGGTAGTGATGTCTTCGTGGACGATTTTGCATCGGTTGATTGCAAGATCGGAGCCGCTGATTAAAAAGCCGACGGTGGTTGAGGAAAAATTAACTTAACTGGGTTTTGATGTCGAGCTAGTGAGAGAAAATTAAAAAGAAAAAAAAAAAAAAGTGGTCTTTTAGCTAGAGGATTTTCGGACAATCAGATCGAGATTTCAGGGCTTCTTGTTTTTGTTTATTTTCAAAGAGAGGGAATTAAGAAGGAGAAAATCGAAAAGGGGGAGGCTAAATTGTATTTATGTGTTATTTTAATATTGTTTTGTGAAATAAAAAAATAAAGAAATTTAATGGGTGAGGGAAAGGAATTTTGTTTTAAGGGACATTGAGATGCGTGAATTCTTTGCCCATCAAATATTCGGGCCTCCGTGGCCCCCACTTGGTCTTAGTTTTCCAATTATTTAGAGAAAATAATATTTTTTTATTTTTTTAAAATTATTTTTAATATTAATATATCAAAATACATTAAAAATATCAAAAATATATTAATTTAAAATAAAAAAAAATTAAATATTTTTTTAAAATACTTTCAAAACAGAATAACAAACCCACCCAAAACTCATCCAGCCGGGGTTTGAACTTTCGAAATAAGAAGGAAGGTAACCTTTTTGTTCTTAATTTTTATTTTTCTTGTTTGATTATTATTTTTTTATAATATTAGTTACTGTTGGTATTAATGGCTTTTTCTTTCTTTTTTAAGGTTACGTGTATGGTTGATGGTTGTCTCTGTCAAAAGATGCTGGACGCTTGTCTGATGGAGCCGGCCATGTGATGGGAAATGGGTTGAGGCCGGATCTGGGATCCGACGGTGGCGATTTGTTGATTTGATTACATTGAGGATGACGACGACGATGGGTGTGTGGAATTAAATGCCTTCCAGGATAAGGAGTGTGGAAGTCCTCGTCACAAGTCACAATTTTTGGCTGTTGATGGCCACAAGCCGTGACTCAAATTGATTGGATAATTACTTCTTTTTCTTTTTCTTTTTTTCATTTAGGGGTTTTTGTTTCATTTATAAGAACGACTGATAATAGCAATACGTTATCTTATTCTACGAGCCAGGTTAATTTTATATCAAAATATAAAAACAATATTTACATGATATTAACATATTAAAAGGAGTAAATAAAATTTAAGATTATGATAACAAAAAATTAGAGTAATGATCTAGAAAATAAACAAAAATAAAAAATTATGAATTGAGCATCTTATGCTTATTCTTATGCAATTAATTTAATTTAATTAAAAAAATAAAATTTATTTTATAAAAGTTAAACGCAACAAAAGTAAGAAAGAAAATTTCAAGTTAACCCTTGTTACTTTTAAAATCATAGAAAAAACTTATAGAAACTGAATAAATAAAAATAACAAAATGTTGGTGGATGAAACAAAAAAAATTAAAAAAAAAAATAAAGATGGAAGACCCAAGCAAACTCAAATAAATTTTGTAAATCCGAATTAATCTTCCCAAACTTGCAATCCATTAAATTGTAGATCTAGATTAAACTAAAAAGCTCAACACCCACAAAATTAAATGTTAGAAGATGAAATAAAAAAACAATTTAATTAAAAAAACCCAAATTCCTTTTAAAGGAGCTAAATCTAACAAAGACCTAAAAAAACCGAGGCAACCCTTGTTATTAACATAAAAAAAAAAAAAGATAAATCTCATAGAAAGTGAAAAAAAAAATTGTATGATGAAATTATATAAAAAAAAAACATAAAAAGGGGGGATAAAGAAAGCCTGAGTGAACCTTATAAAGTCGGGTTAAACTCTTAAACCTACAATTCATTAAATTAAATATTAAAGAATAAAATTAATTAATTTAATTTAATTTGAAAATAAAATTCTTTTAGAAAAACTAAATTTAACAAGATAAATAATAATAATAATAATAATAATAATAATAATAATAAAACGAGGCAACTCGTGCTATTCTTAAAATGACTAAAATTTCAAATAGAAAGTGAAGAAAAAAATAACAAAATGCTAAAAGATGAAAAAAACAAAACTAAAAAAACCCGTGTCAACTTTGTAAAACAAGATTAATTTTTTTAAACCCATAACCCGTTAAATTTTATAACTAAACTCAACTAAGAAGTCAAACACACGACCAATTAAATGCTAGGGGAAAAATAATAATAAAAAAAAATCAATCTATAGAAACCTTTCAAGGCAAAATAATAATAATAATAATAATAATAATAATAAATAAATAAATAAATGATTAGATTTGATAGGAAAAAAAATCAAAAAGTATGAAATTGTATAAAAAAAATTACAAAAACTATTTTATATAAAATAAATAGTAATTAAAAGAATAAAAATCAAATTTTATAGATGAAAATATCTATTAAGAATAAAATTGAAAAAAATTCTTAACTTCATAAATTAGTCTAAATAAACAAAATTTTAATAAAGATAATAGGGATATAATTGAAGGAAAAAAATTCTTAATTTCAAAAAATATTTTTAATAAAAAATTATAATAAAGATAATAGAGATGAAATCTTGAAGAAAAAACCTCAGGTTCTATTTGAAATTTTTAAGGCCAGTTTCAAAATCGAGTAAGAGAGAGGAAGGAATAAGAATAATTTGGTGATGAGGGTGGATTCATTAGACAATTGAATGAATAGTCAAAGTTGGATGCATAACTTCCAATATCTCGACTCCTTACTTGCCATTTGCTTCCAACTTCTAGACGGGCAACAGCCTTAAAAGATAACGGTGCTTGGGTGGCGATCGCGGGGAAATTTCTTCACCACAATCATGGTAACTGTGTTTCCTTCGTTTTGACACAAGCCATTAGCAATATCGTGATAGCAAAAGAGCATCTTGTTTCTCCTTTATAATGCACAACATGAGCTGGGATTTGAAACAAATGCATCACACGGTGTGATTCACACCTGCAAGCCATCTCTAGACATGAAAAACAGGAAAAAGGTCACCAAGTAGGTAAGATCTTAGTTGAGCCTCTAGAGAGACATCTTCTCTCTATTCCTCGGTTTAGCCAACTCGTTTTTTTGGATTTTAAGAAATTCCAGATCCCCCACGAGATATTACGGTAAACCAACCCCTTAATTTCAAAAAAAAAAAAAAACCCTTAAAAAGGAATAGTAACATAACCCTCCGAATTGCAACACCAAACTAGAGGTGTTTAAAATCCGGATCGTATTGGCATGAGCTAAAAAATCCAACCAAACCAAGTTCTTTAATTTTTACAAAATGTGTTCACCAAGAATCGGCTCAAACCGACCCGGTCCAGCTGAATTCAATACCATCAGAGCCTTTAAAACCCCCATCATTTCTCCTGTCCACCTGAATTGTTCCATCCGAATCTCCAAATGAATAGAAAGGTAATCAACTCCAGATAAAGCAATGAAAAAACATTTCTACCTAGCACTAAAAAACCAGGTCTACAACAAAAAAAAAAATTAAGTGGGCCTCCATCTTACCAAGCACATAAAAGAAAAAAGAAAAAACCTTTTTATAAAACACTTGACAAAAAAAAACAAAAAAGACTTGATTAGCACATGGATTTGCCAAAGGCAAACAAAAATGAGAGAATTAAAAGAAACCCAAATGAAAATCTCAAGTGTTTCACGAAAATATTAGCTTCCCATCCCTTAAAAACTTGAAAAATGAAGTGGGCAAACAATTATACACAAAACAAGAGATGTGGATATATAGGTATGTATATTTGTATATGCAGAAACAAACTTATACTGATGGAGTAGGTGAGGGCAGCACGGAGAGTGGCAGTGAGTTGTTGAGCAGCAACCATCTTGAAAAATGTGGGGCGCGTTCCTTGTCCTCCTACCTGAAACAACATCCTCCTTTCTTCCTTGCTTGCTTGCTTTTCCAATCTTTTAGCTCGGGTTTCTTGAGGTTTTATAACAGGACTACAATCATATCGGGGAGAATGAGGGGGCGGGGTGTGATTGACAGTAGTGATTTAGAGTAAGATGAAAACTTTTATTTATATTTTCTTCTTCTTTTTCACATTTGAATCAATTTTGATGTAACCCGTTCATTCTGTTTTAGTTTTTTTAAAAACTAGAAATCAAACCCAACCGAATAGTTTTTCTTGTTTTTAAAATCTATTTATCTTCTTCTTGTTTTTTTTTTTTAAATCAATTAAAAAACTATTATGATTTATTCAATATTAAAAAAAAACATTGAAATTAATAACAACAAAGTAATTAAAAGGAACATTGTATGAACAAAAGCAAAATTTGAACTTGGAAAGGCATTTTTGGTATAAATATTGCATTTTGGAGATGGATATTTTCTTAAATCTTAAAGAGGGGTTTATACACCACTAAACTTTTAAATAATATATGTCTAAGGTGGTTATTATAATTCACCAAATAATAAATTAATTACTTGGAAGTATTTTGTTGAACAGAATTTAAAGAAAAGATAGTCATTCGGCCCACGGCTGACTATTCTATTTGCGCGCATCCAAGAGCCGTCTCCTTCACGCTCTCTCTCTCTCTTTCACTGGTTTCCCACGTTTTTTTTATAAATGAAAATGAAAATGAAAATAAAATCAAGGATTCGTAGGTCAACTCGATACTCGACAGGGTAATTGGCAGCTGAGCTGAGTGAGTAAAATTCAGTCAATCAATCAGGCATGACTGCAGACCTTGGATGCTTGATGATGGCAGTTGATGGAAGCGAGGGGAGCCTGTACGCCCATGATGGGCCCTTGATAACCTCTAGCGTCGATCTCCTGCTCCTGACTCCACTGAATCCCCTGGCTCCTTCTTCATCCGCCTTTTCCAATCACCACCTTCTATCGCTGCTGGACTTAATCTCGGTGCCATCCCTTTCGGTGGATTCAGTTAAGTATTAAACTCCTGTGTTTTCTGCTTTCGGCCTTTCGATACTGTTTGACTGTCACGATTTATGATTACTGAATGGTTGCTTTGAAATTAATTAAGGTGATCTGTAGGTACCTGCCTTCAAGGCGGCGATTGAAGCGCATCAAAGGAAGATTACGGAGGCGATTCTAGAACATGCCTTGGAGATTTGCCATGAAAAGAAAGTGACTTTTGTTTCTTTCGTATCATCTTCATGAGCTGCTATCTCTCTTAATTCGTTTTGCTATTTTGTTGAGAATTACTTTAATGCTCAGGAAGATGTGAAAACACATGGGGTGATGGGGGATTCGAAGGAGAAGATATGTGAAGTTGTTGAGCATCTACATTCTGATTTGCTTGTGATGGGCTGTCGTTCTTTTGGCCCCTATTAAAAGGTAGTTAGTGCCACTCGAGATTAATTCATTCGACTATTAGCATTTATTGCTAGAATAGCATGTTTCCATTAATTGATGTTGAAAATCAAATGGAGATGGCATTTATTGGTTCCTGTAGTCCCTTAATTAAGCATATGGGCAATATTACTGATACAATTGCATTCGATGCAATCAGTTATTTCTAGTAGGAGTAGCAATTTTCTTTATTAGTTATCTTGGACAGAAATTCTAACGATGACAAATGCAGGTCCTTTGTTGGAATGGATTTGCGCACTTAATGCAGTCAACAACCACTCATTCATCCATTTAACTGAATCCCTCCAATGATTTTGAGTTCTCAATGTTAAAGTAATTGAGATCAAACACAAAAAAAAAAGCTAGATTTCTGAATAATCTGTATATTATTATGAATGCAATGTCTTAACCTAAATACAAATGAAGTATATATAGATTAAACTGAAAGTACTATTTTACCCTTAATAAATAAAACTACATAAATATTATTTAACATCTCCCCTCAAACTCACGATGCGACAGCTACAAGCATCGAGAGTTTGCTAACTAGAAAACGAAAATGAGAGATCGAATGCGCATTTGTACATAAATATGCAATTTGCAAGGAAGAAGGAACAAAAGGCAAAGTAATGGTTCCATGCTTGAGATGATGACGAGTAAGATGACAATCTATCTCAAAGTGCTTAGTTCGCTCATGAAAAATCAAGTTGTGAGCAATCTAAATAGAACTATGTTTGTCACAATACATAGGAGTTGGATGAGAAAAGAAAACTCTCATATCAACAAGTAACCAACGTAACCAAACAATCTTTTTGGTAGTAGCTACCATGGCACGATATTCTGCTTCAATGGATGATTGAGAAACAATAGATTGTTTCTTACTCTTCCAAGAAATAAGAGAATCACCTAAAAAGATACAAAACCCGGTAATAGACTTGCAATCTGTGGGATCACTACCATGATCAACATCAGAGTATGCACGCAACTCCAAGGAAGAGGTGGATGAAAGTAAAAGACTCTGAAAAACTGTACCCCGAAGATATCGCAAAATACGAAGAATAGCTGCCCAGTGAATAATAGTAGGAGAGGCAACAAACTGACTAACAACATGAACAGTATGTGCAATATCTGGACGAGTAATGGTGAGATATATTAAACTCCCAACAATAGTGCGGTATAAAGTAGGATCTATCAAAGGTAAATCATCAAAAGAAGAGTACCTCGCGTTAACCTCAATAAGAGTATCTACAGTCTTGTTATTAGTAAGTCTAGCCCGCTCAAGAATATCTGCAACATATTTCGACTAAGAAAGAAGGTAACCTCTAGGTGAGTATGCTACCTCAATACCCAGGAAATATCGAAGATAACCCAAATCCTTCATCTCAAATCATCTAGCCAACTTTGTCTTCAAAACTAAAATACCATCAATGTCATCACCAGTAATAATCATGTCATCAACATATAAAGACAGAATGATACAACATATATTAGTACACTTAATAAAAAGAGTAGAATCATGACTGCTAAAAACAAAGCCAAGAGACGAGATCACAATAGAGAATTTCTCAAACCAAGCACGGGGGGCTTGTTTGAGACCATATAATGCTTTCTTAAGCTTACGTTTATCCAGAGTCATGTGAAATACCAGGAGGGGGTGCCATAAAAACTTCTTCTTGAAGATCTCCATTCAAGAAGGCATTTCTAACATTAAGCTAAGAAATATACCACTGATGAATTGAAGCTACGACAATAAGAGTACGAATAGTAGTCATTTTTGCAACTGGGGAAAATGTCTCCTCATAGTCCATACCATAATGTTGAGAGTATCCTTTTGCAACCAGCCTAGCTTTGTATCGCTCAATAGACCCATCAGAATTAGTCTTGATCTTATACACCCAACAACAACCAACAACACTCTTACCAGGAGGTAGAGGAACCAGATCCCAAGTATCTTTCTTATGCAAAGCAAAAAGCTCCTCATCCATAGCTTGCTACCAAAGTGGATCAAGAATTGCCTCTTTATAGGAAGAGGGCTAAAAAAAACAATGAATAGAAGCTAAAAAGGAAGTAAAAGATGAAGAATAACAAGAATAAGCAAAATCTAGTAGTTTTGTGAACTTACGAATGTGAATGAACTGACGTGGAGGTGGATCCACAATCTCAGATGAAGCTTGAGGGGCTGTAGATGAGAATGGAGCTTCAGGTGTGTTAGAGAGTAAAGTACAGGTACTTGCAGAGTTATGAGTACAAATTGATCGAACATGGGGAGAGGTATCATTGCCAGAATCCTCAGAAAAGGGATCTATATGAATAAGATCAGTTTTAGTCAGGCTATGGGTAGTGGATGGAATAGAAAAGAAAGGTATATGCTCAAGGAAGACACATAAAGTTTCTGAGTTATTGGATCAAAACAACGATATCCCTTTTTCCCTTCACCATAACCCAGAAAGACACAAATAGCGGATCGAGGGGATAGCTTACTACGTTCAACATGAGGACGAAGAACGAAACAAGTACAACCAAAGACTCTAAATGATGAATAATCAGGGACATACCCATATAACTTTTCAAAAGGAGATATACTCGAATTATGAGAAGATGGAATCGTATTAATCAAACTTATAGTAGTAAGAATAGTTTCTCCCCAAAACTCACTAGGAACAAAAGCAGACAACAAGAGAAAACGAGCAGTTTCGACAATATGCCTATGTTTTCTTTCAGCAACACCATTTTACTTAGGAGTATCTGTACATGAAGTTTGGTGGATGATGCCATCTAAGGCAAGCAATTGGCAAAATTTAGGAGAGATGTATTCCCCGCCCAAATCACACCTAAAGCATTTGATCACAGCAGAATGTTGAGTTTTGATAAGAGCTCGAAAAGCTGCATATATCTCAAAGAATTCAGAACGATGTTTCATTAAATAAACCCAACAATAACAAGTATGATTATCAATAAAAGAGACATAATATCGAGACCTTCCTTTTATGGCAACAAGAGAAGGTCCCCATACATCAGAATGAATCAAATCAAATGGGGAAGAGGAAACATAAATACTTTGATTAAAAGGTAAAGCAGAAAATTTTGCCAGTTTACATCCACTACAATAAAAAATGTCACAAGTTTTCAAACTTCCTAAAGCTCCTGTGGATGCCAAAAATCTCAAACGAGAAGACGAAACATGACCTAGACGGGAATGCCATAAATAAAAACTAGAAGATGAAAGACTTAAACGAAAAGAAGACAAATCAACAGTAGTAGTAGCAGCGGTAACAACATCAACTAGCACTTTTAACTCATCCAAAATATATAGTCCATTCTCCCTAAGGCTTGTCCCAATCAGCTTCTGAGACTGCAGATCCTGTATACAACAAAAGGAACCAGAAAACATGACTAAATAATTACCAGAATCACATATTTGACCAACAGACGCAAGATTCAATTTGAGTTGTGGAATAAGATAAACATTAGGGAGAGATATGTGAGGTGTGATAACAAAACCAACACCTGCTAAGGGCATTTGAGTGCCATCAGCAGTCAAAACAGGAATGGAGGACAAAGAGGACACAGAGGAAAAAGATGACGAATTTGGAGACATATGATGGGAAGCACCAGAATCTAAGACCCATTCAGAGTGTGACATACCTGATGAACTATAAGGCAACTGACCTATGGAAGAAGAAGTGGACATTGCTTGAGAGAAACTTCTGAAATTGCTCAGCTAAAACATTAGGATCGGTAATAGAGCTTGGGGAAGCTATTGCTACTGTATTATAGTGTGATGGTTTATAACCTTGAGGTGGTCTATGAGCATTAGATTGTGATTGATTGCCAGGCTTTCAAGCTTGATTCTGATGTCTCAACTTAGGGCACTGAACCTTCCAATGACCTTTCTCCTTACAAAAACTGCACTCATCGAAGCCAACTCTTGTGTGAGACTTGTTCTAATGTTTAGAGAATGGCCTAAAAGGTACTGCTAGTACAGAAGGATTTGAAGCAGAAAGAATTCCTTTTTCAGAATAAGACTGAAGACGTATTTCTTTAACCAATAACTCACTGACAATAGAGTCAACAGAAGATAGTGGAGAACGATGCAGAATTGAACTTCTAAGTCCTTTAAAATCACTACGAAGTGCTGTTAAAAGCTGTACCAATCGTTGTTGCTCTCTACGCTCAATATAGGCACCACATGCCTTTAATTATGTCAATTCTGTAAGAGCCAATTGATCCCAAATATCTGTCATAGCAGAATAAAACTCTTGAATACTCATATTCTTCTGATGAAGAGCTCGTATGTCCTTATCTAATTGATACTGTTTTGCAAAATTTGATTGTGTGAATAACCTTTACAGATGATCGCAAACCTCTTTTGTTGTCTCATACTTTGCCAACTGCGTACCTATTGAATGCTCAACATAATTGTTGATCCAAGTAATGATCTTTGCATTATTTGCTTCCCATGTATCTATCAAACCAGCATCCCCCTCCTCAATATTCTTAGGTATCATATAAGTTCCACTAACATACCCTCACATCTTTTTACCCTTAAGAAAATTTCTCATTACATAACTCCAATACGAATAGTTCTTCCCATCTAACCTTACACTCATAGACTGAAGTGAATCATCTCTTTCAGTAGCCATAATCAACAATCACAGATAACCAGAATGCAAAAGCAGCGGAAAACAAAATACTAAATTGCAAAAATTGAACAGAGATTACAGAAGCTAAACAAATTTCTTCTCGAAATTATACAATTACTCCAAAACACAAAATACATTTGTAAAAACTGAACGTAAATACCAAATTACAGAAGCTGAAGGGAAGAAAAAATACCAAAATAATTGCAGAAACTGTCGAAATACCCAATTTTGCAAAGCGGAAGACAAAATATCACTCCAAAAAAAAATTTAATTTTAAAAATGACAAAGATTTATACAAATAAAAACAATCATATCAATTAGCATAATGCTTTGATAAGATCACTATATAAAATATTACAATGATAAAAGATTTGTATAAAATATCCAGTCAGGTTTAGATTAATAATCATAATCAATCTAACTTTTGATATTTTATAATTTGTCAACCCGGTCATAATATTATCTAAGTAAGGTCAGATTCGGATTTTTAAATAAAATCTTTTATGGTTTACTGTACTTTATTAAGCATAACTTTTGATTCGATTGTTGAATCAGGCTGAAATATTTACAGGAATTTCTAGACATATTTTTATACATTAGGTTAGAATTTCAGGTACATTAGAGTTTTGTAAGAGATTATTTCAGGGGGTCAAAGTTACGACGTATCGTATCAAATCTGTCTATCTAGATTTTTGTATACTATTTGGAATATATGCAAATCTATAGAAGGATTACATTAAGATTCCAATCAGGTTGGAAAGTAGACATTCATACCTTTCTGGTGATATATGCTAGACCTGTTAATTCATACAAACAAGGAAGAAGTAACTGATGTGAACCCTAGCAAAATTTAATGGAATTCGTTGTCACAAGTATGTGGCGTCGCGGTGAAAACATTCACCCTCAAATTCTGTTATCTTTTATCAATATGGAAAATATAGAGAGACAAGGAATTCTTGTCTTTTATCTATGGAAAAATAGAATGGGAATCGCCATCTAATATTTTGGTCATTAGGAACACTAACTAGTCTCTAAGATCGGGTACAAGGATTAGTTGCACAAATGAAAGATATTAGCATCCCAAATACGGCTTACTTTATAGGCTACATTGTTTTATTGTCTGATAAAATCCAAGGTCTTTTCGTGTTTTCTAGTTATTGGTTCGTCTATGGTTTAAGAAAGTTCTCCTCGGTAAGGAGATCCTCACTTATCAGGTAAAACATAACCGTTCTAACATAAACAAAAGAATTTAATATCCGAAATACGTCTTACGTATAAGGTCATAACCCTAGTTATTAAAAGAAAACAAAATAATTTTTTTAATTGTTTTTGAAATATTGACCTAGTTCTCGCGACTTTAATAAACTGGTTATTAAAGCCAAAATGCATGCTAATACATATTTTTGAAATTTTCTTTATTGTATGAAAATACAATATGATTTTTTATTTGTTTTTTTGTTTTTGAGAGACTTGGTTGTATGCATGAAAACAAAAAATATATATATATATTTTTTTTAATGTCTTGATGAAAACTAGGTATTTTAATACCAGATTTGTATCTTTATAGTATAAAAATACACACCAATATTGATCAAAATGCAGTAAAATTTTTTACAGAAAATCATAGATTTTTTTAAAATAATTTTTTGATGAAATTGTTTTTTCAATGGGCCAAACCCGATAAAAAAAGAAACTAGGCCGAGATCAGCCCAAATAAAATGCAAACTAACACATATTGGGTTGGACTCAGCCTAGTACATGGACTAGGCTGAGTAAACTCGGATTGGTTACTATGCCCATGCACAATAACTAGCCCTAAACACAATTACTTGTTACTGTGCATGAGCATAGTAACAGGGTAATTATTTCTTCTTGCTTGTAGAAATGTGCACAGTACATGTTCTGTATGCAAGAAAATGAAGTGAGAAACTAAGACAAAGGGAAGAGAGTTACCTGGAATGGAGGCGTTGTTGTTTATGGTGCTTGTAGCTCACAGCCAACTATGGTGACAAATGTTGCTTCTCTCTCTTCTCTCCTCTATTTCACCGTGCTGTCTACTTCCTCTATTTTTTATTCCTCCTGTCAACTGTGTTCTTGCCTGTCTGAGGTGGCTTCGTGGAGGTGCTATTGGTGCTAGTGGCAGAAAGAATTTGATAAGCTAATGATACCAAGAGATGAATATCTTAGTATCAAGTAAGAATTGATTTATAAGGAGATGATGTTTGAAACCATTGAGTTAAGTTGAGATTTTCAGGATGAAATTATTCTCGGAAAATATGTTTAAATATTAGACAGTTATTGGCAATAGATGAAAAATATATGTTGTAAAAGAAGTTGATGCCTAATTTTATGTATCAAAGAAATGCTATGGAAATTATTACATGTCATTGTTATTGTTTGTTACTACTTTTTTTTATTTATATGTACATGTTAATTTTTGTTTTCAGGTCCAAGGGCGTCACGTCAAGAGTGATATTAGTTTAGTCACCTTTTGTTTTTTTGCATGTAATTATTTTTTAAATTAAGAGACTTATCTCCAAGAACTTGAAATGTAATATTAACCCGAAAATTTGAATGTTTGACTTTAATCTAATGTATGTAATTCTACATACCTGTTTAACCATGCATGTTTATAGTTAAAATCGAATTCTTCACTTTCATTACATTATATGATGTTATTATGCACAATATAGTTTATGTGATGATACTATGTAACAATTGAATTATGCATTATTATTTTGTGAACTTGAATTGTATGATGTTATTGAATAAGGTATGTTGTGTTGATGAAGATGGGTTGGGTTGAGATCCAGGATGATTGGATCAGGTTGTGAAATTAAATTGAAAGTGTAATATGATTTTGTTGATAACTTAAGACCTCTTGGTATAGGGGAGACTCCGTCGAAATTTTGGTGGAACTTGTATAAAAGCAATTTATGAAATTTCCATTTACCTGAAATGTGTTTTCCTAGAAATTTGAACTGTTACACAGTGGTATTTGAAAAATACTGGAACCCAGAGATAACCCTGTATTTAAGAACCCTAAGTATGCAAATAACGTCACAAAACCAATTAATCTCCGATAAGCTAGTGTATGATTTTTGTTCCCATAAAAAAATGTTGTTTTGTCGCAAACAAATAAAATAAAAATTCATGTTTATTCTCCAACTTACTACTGATATTTGCAATTAAAAAAAAAATATAATACAATCTCCTCTAACTAACCCTAATGGACCTCTTTTGGGTTGCAAGCTAACAGGAATAAACTAGTAATTAACTAACATAAGTTTAATAATGAAATGTAGACCTAAACAATGTTTAATGGGCCAAAACAAACCCAAATTAAAAATAATTATTTTACATTAAATAAATAAATAAAACAGGATAATAAAAATAAAAGTCTCCATGCTAAATTTTCTCCCAGTATCACCAATTTTTCCGCATTCTTGGTAGATTTTGAATCCTGACTTCAAATATATCGTTCTCTCTTGTTTGGATGCATTAATAGGCCTACTATATATGGTTGGAAAGCTTGAGATTTTCTAGTTTTCATAGCAAATTAAGTCATCAGACAATTCCATTTGTAGCTCTAGATATGTCCCAAACAGTATATAAAAGTCTAATCTAGCATATTTGACAATATTTGTCTAATAACTTTGACAATCTAAAATAATATGTTCTTGAACCCCATTTAATCTTAAAATTTACCAAAATATAGTTCTATATGTCTAGTATTTCCCTAAAAAATTTCAGTTTATTCCAATGTACAACTTTAAAGATACGTCTGATCTCACAAATTTGATCAGCAAATATTTTTAAGTCAAATCCAAACCCGACTTGTTTCATATCAAGATTAATTTAGGATTTTTATTAATTAGCTTTAAATTATGTTATTAAACTATATAATAAATTAATTTGAGTTGATAATTATTGTTGCGATGTCGCGGTCGCACAAATTATTTACCCTAGCTTCAAACACAACACACAAGATAGTATAGAGCAAGCAAGGGGTCGATCCCATGAGGAAGGTTCAAGTCAGATTTTTATGCTAGATGATATGTAATTTGGGGGGAGGGGTTGGACGTTATCTAGGCTAAAGCAAAATAAAACAGAAAACTATCAAACAAAATTTAATAAAATCAGAAAAATATCAAGAGAACAAACCTTGGTTGTAATCACACATCCACCTATAGAAATCAGAACTGATCCTTGAAACGAAACTCCAGTTTATATTCTGAATTTTTATCTTTTCGTAACGTTGGTTAATTAACGGATCCATCGTATAACTAACCCTAACCAACAAATAATCACAGTGTCCGCACTAATGATTTAATCCAATGGCAGCCTTAAGATCTAGATAAATTCATTAATCTTAACAACCAAGTTGTATGCTTATGTTGCTTTGATCGAATGTTCTCCCTAAGTTTAATAACGTAATTCCGCTACAATTATCAAGCTTAGTTGCTTCACAAGTTTATATACCACAACTCCGGTTTTGATATCAAACTTAGCAATAGATTGTTCACAATAATAACTTAGAGTCCACTCTAGCAAATTAAGATAAACAATCATAGGAAATATGTAAAGGAAAACAAACATACTCATTCATAATACAAACTAAAAATAAATGGAAGAATAAATCTCACAGTTCTTGAAATCTGAAGGTTTTCGTGTCCTTGCAACCAAGAAAATGAGTTTAGTCTTGCATGTTTGTTGAACAACTAATCAAAAAGATGGAAGAATGCATGATTTAGGGTTTCTTAGAGGAGGGGGGCGTTTTTATCCTCTTGGGTGGCTGCTCTCCTTCTCTTCTCTCATTCTTTTTATATCCTATGAAACCCTAATCTCTATTTTACAAAATAGTCCTCTCTTGAGTAGACTGTTTACATTTAAGTACTTCAATAACTATTTTCCTAAAAAAAGAAGAAATAATCTTGCATGAAATCTTCAATCTCTGACTTAAAGGAGCTAAATTGCTGAAATAAAAACTTGGATGTTGGTTTAGATGCTTCGGAATGTAATTTGGACTCGTTTCTTCACGAAACCTGTTTGTTGGCAGAATTCAGTTGTCATCTTTGAAAAATCATATCTCCCTCATATGACATCTTTTTAGCTGAAATTTGGAGCGTTTATAAGCATTTGAGTCAGGAATCCAAAACAATTGAGTTTGCATCAATTGGACTTTTGTAGCTGTAGATATTTAAGTCGAAATGACCAAAGGTCAACATTGGCAGATTGCGAGATTTGACTTTGAAAGCTGTGATTTCCATGCTCTTATTTATTTTATTATCTTGCCTTAGATGTCCAGAAAGGTATGGATGTTATCTTTTTAATGCCACTGGAATCACTTCATTTTGACCTTTAGAGCTCACGCTCTGCACAAAACATCGATTGAACGTTAAATCTGCCAATTACCTTCAATTTACTCCTTTTTGCATCTTTCATCCAAAAGTACCTTTAAAACATAAAACAAAGAATATCAAGGCATTTTATATATAAAACATAGGCAAAACACTAGTTAAATATGGGTGAAACTATCTAATAATATGGTTGCATCAATTATGTTATTTATGAAGAAAGTATATGAATATAGGTTGTTGTCAATTATATCATGGTTAGGGTTAGGGTTTTTTTAGGTTAATTTAGGTATTTTGTCCAATTATGTATAAATTATGTTAATTAGTTATGAAATACATCAATTGAGTTGATAATGTTTTATTGATAGAGAAAATTGATGAATTTGGATTTTTGGTGATTATGTTATGGTTAAGATTTCATCTAATAAACTTCTATCAAAATTATGTACCTTGATTAGCTTGTGATATTGATAAATTAGACTTAGATTTTGTTGTTTGATAGAATATCTCATAGTATGTGAATACTATGTTCTTATGGTGGTATTATTGTCAATATCGATAATGTATCACTTATAATAAAGGAAGTATCAAGTTCCTAACTGTTACATTAGATATGTCTCTTACCAAGCTATCTTGATTGGCAATGTCATCGAAATTACTTGAAGGATGCAAACCAGGGTGCGTCTAACTTGTTATGTCGGTGTACCCATCTCTAATGAAGGTAGTGTGAATTTAATGTTTGGGTTATCCATCGATATTTGATTGTGAATTCTAGAGTTGTACTTGGATAATAACCTAAACGAGAAAACTCATATAATATAGAGCTCACTAGGGTGCCAGGTTATACTCAAATGACCATATAAGCATTACAAGTTGCATGTTCCTCTATTTTAGGTGATAATGTAATGAACCTAACATTGACACCATAAATTGTAGATATGAAAGCTTGATTGGATATGGCATCTACTTCATATGGTTGTGGAGAATCCAAACCAAGTGATGATAAAATGATCATTATATTGATAAAGTTGGGTATAACATCTACATAGTTTGGCAAGCTTTCATATCCAACTGAGCTTCCTCATCTTCCTCAACCAAGCTTTCTCATATTGTTAAAAACTCATTACTTCCTCCATTATAAGTGATATTATTGTTGGTATTGACAATAATATCACCATAAAAGCATAGTATTCTCATACTACGAGATATTTTATCAAATAACACAAACCAGAGCCTAATTTATCAATATTGCAAATTAATCAAGGTACAAATTCTCAACAAAAGCTTATTCAACGAAACCCTAACAATAACATAAACAGTAAAAACCCATATTTATCAATTTTCTTCATAAATAACGAGATTATCAACTCAATTAATATATTTCATAACTAATTAACATAATTTATACATAATTCAATAAAATATGTAAATTAACCTAAAAACCTTAATAATAACATAATCGATAACAACCTAAATTCCTCAATTTTCTTCATAAATAACACAATTATAAACTCAAACTAATGTCTTTTATAGGTAATTAATATAATTTAAACCTAATTTAATAAAATCCTAAATTAATCTAAAAAACCCCTAACCTTAACTAAATCAATCAAAATAAAAAATTTTCAAAAATACTATAAAATCAATACAAGAGCATTGTGTAATAAACCTTAAATTGTTGATAGCGAGTGGTTGTGGTGGCAACCAAAAATCCATGAGAACACGCAGTGCAAGGAAAGAGAAAATATCATGAGTTGGTGGAGAGAAAGAGAGATAAGGGAGGGGGGAGAGGGGGAGGGGGGGGTCAAGGGGGTGGAAATGGTGTTTTATGGTTGGAATACAGAGGGATTGGTGGGGCTGCAATAGTGGTAGAGGGAGAGGAGGACAAACAAAAAATAAGGGATGAGTTTTAATTTGTTTGAAGTCACATGAGACTTATAAATTGTAGATAATGCAAGTGACTTGTAAAAATGTGTTATTTTCCTAAATATTTCATAGACTGTGTTATTTATTTTATTTTTTTCATTATGCTAAATTTTTTTATAAAAGAAACTCCAAAAATAATCATAGTCTAAAATTTATGACACTGATAATAAAGAGTTTCTTTTCTAATCTATAATAATGGAGAAAAATTTTCTCAAACTAGCACAACTAAATTTTTTTTCCCAAACTATAATAACATATTCACCCACGCAGGTGATGCATGTGCGACATGCCATTATTTTTTCTCATTATGCTAATTTTTTAGAAAAAAAAATCCAAAAATAACCATAGCCTAAAATTTAGGACGCTAACAACAAAGAGTTTATTTTCTAATATATCACAATGGAGGGTAAAGGTTTCTCAAACTAGCACAACTATAAAAAAAGTTCCCAAACTAATATAACATACTCACCCACGCAGGTCATACTTGTGCGACCCGCCATTATCTTTTTTTTTTGGCATGTGTAATAGACTTGCTTGAAACATTTGTTTTATTTGGTACACATGTTTCACACACTAGAAACAAAAAAACAAAATTTACATGTTGGCGCGTGTATTACACAGGCTAATAGGTGAACATTTTGTCACTTTTAGGTGACACGTGTAACTCTAAAGCTCCATAAATAGCATTCCTTAATGTCTATAGAATCGTCTCGTCAAGATTTTTGTAATGATATTAGGTTGTCGTAATCAGAGTTATGATGTATTCCTGATGTCTCACATTTTTTCTTCTATCCTTTTCTTTTATGTTTTCTCTCTCCCGCTTTAATTATTGTGCCAACCTATATTTTTTCTTCTTCTCTTATTTAGTCCCTCAAGTCTTATATTTAGTTAATTTTAGTTATGTTATTATGATTATTTTATCAATTAAACTTATTTTTATTTAAGTTAGGGAAAAATAACTATTTTTTAGCATTTTTATTCAAAAATAAATATTAACTTTATTATTATTTTTTTGCTAAAAGAAATATATGAAAAGATTATAATAATAAAACAAAAATTAATTGAATAACAAAAATTGAGGGATTAAATAAAGAAATGAGCTAGAAAACAGAAAGAAACTTTTTTTTTGGCATGTGAGTTGCGCAATTAATTAAATTGTGTTAAAAATTATTTCTTACCATATTAATTTGAAAACTATTTTTATTCACTTTGATAGTTTGGAAAAAGTCTCGATAACAAACATATTGATGGCTGCGAAGTGCCATTCATGCAAAATGAACTTAGCAAGTGGTAAGGGGTTGGCTAGGCACAATCATGCAGCCCTCTATAGGATTTTGATATAAAGGGAAACTATGAACCCTCCTGATGGCTAGGTGTTTGTAGACCGTATTTATGAAATTTAAATTTTTTATATTTTTAGATTGTTTTAATGAATTAATATCAAAATAATTTTTTAAAAATAAAAATATTATTTTAATATATTTATAAATAAAAAAAATATTAAAAAGAAAAAAGAAAATACTACCGCTACCATACTCTATGTTAACCTCTAAATACATGAAATAAAGAAGAGGAAATGAAAAAATAAAGAAGGAAGACAGTAAAGGTTGTTCTGGCTGGCTAGGTAGCTAGCTCCTGGAAGATAGGAAAAAAAAGGTGCTGGCTGGCTGGCTAGCGAGCTCGTAGAAGATAGGAAAATAAAGAAGAAGAAGAAGAAGAAGAAATAAAGAAAAACAAGGCTTGCTGTTAATCATAAAAATCAAACCTAGAGTCAGGTCATTGCAGGAAAGGGCAGTTGAGGCTTGACCCCCCTCCCCCTCATAAACCTAGAAGAGATGGATCCCATCAACCCGCGTATTTTATTCTTACAGGACACCTTCCACACGCCCCGTTCCAAGCATCGAAGACAACTGTACTATTCTATTTTCTCCTATTTCCTATTCCCTATTCCCTCCTCCTCCTCCTCCTCCACCACCCTCTAAAGCCTCCTTCCCTCTCCGCTCCCTAAACCATAAAAATATATATATATATCTTCTTGTTTGCCCTATTTCTACTAGCATGTCTCGAAGACCTAGCGTCCCTCATTCTTCTAGCCCGCGTCTCCAGTGACTTGAAACCCAACTGGTAACATAAAAGAACAACAAAAACCCAATCTTGCGTACACGAAAATATTCTTTTATTCTTTTTAACCCAACCAAACGATACTTAGTTTGCTGATAATCATGGGTGTCAAGGGTTTTGTTGAAGGAGGTATCGCTTCAATTGTTGCTGGGTGCTCCACTCACCCTTTGGATCTCATCAAGGTCCGTATGCAACTCCAAGGCGAAAGTTTACCCAACCCACAACAAGTTCACAGTCTCCGCCCTGCTTATGCCTTCAACTCCGCCGCAATCCCTCATAATTCCGTCCACATCCCTCCACCACCACTACCGCGTGTGGGGCCAATTTCTGCCGGCGTCCGCATCTTCCAGTCCGAAGGTGTCGCCGCTCTCTTCTCCGGCGTCTCCGCCACGGTCCTCCGCCAGACTCTCTACTCCACCACGCGCATGGGACTCTATGATATTCTGAAGCAAAAATGGACCAATCCGGACTCAGGAAACATGCCGCTGTTGAGCAAAATAACAGCCGGTTTAATCGCCGGAGGGATCGGAGCTGCTGTTGGTAATCCAGCTGATGTGGCAATGGTTAGAATGCAAGCAGACGGGCGTTTACCTTCGTCCCAACGGCGGAACTATAACAGTGTGATTGACGCCATTACGAGAATGTCGAAGCAGGAAGGTGTTGCTAGCCTGTGGCGAGGGTCATCTCTTACGGTGAACCGCGCGATGATCGTGACAGCATCGCAATTGGCATCGTATGATCAGATTAAAGAAATGATTTTGGAGAATGGAACGATGAAGGATGGGTTGGGGACTCATGTGACGGCGAGTTTTGCAGCGGGTTTTGTGGCGGCGGCGGCGTCGAACCCGGTAGATGTGATTAAAACCAGGGTCATGAATATGAAAGTGGAGCCAGGGAAAGTTGCGCCTTACAGTGGAGCAATTGATTGTGCAATGAAGACAGTGAAAGCTGAAGGTATCATGGCCCTTTACAAGGGCTTTATACCTACAATTTCAAGACAGGGTCCTTTTACTGTGGTTTTGTTTGTGACTCTTGAGCAGGTTAGGGAGTTGCTCAAAGATTTCTAATTGACGACGAGGACGAGGACGAGGACGACGACGACGACGACGAAAAGCATAGTATAATTGGGTTGATGGTATAATCATAGGAACAAATTTTATCTGATGTGCTATTTGTTGTTGTTATTATTATTATTATCAACGAGATATGTTTTTCTTAATCTTTCATTTCACATTATGATGAATCGGGTAATAATTTTATTCTTGAAAAATTTTAATCTTAGATTTTTTTTTCTATTATTCTTGTTGATGAGAAGAATCATTCAAAATGGTGAGTAAAATATTTTTTTATTTTTTAAAATTTAATTTTAACATTATATATTAAAACGATTTAAAAAAAAATAAAGCTAATATAAATTTAATTATTTTTTTTAAATGTGATTAAACAGTAATATCAAACATCACTTTAAATTGGTAGTTAGGTAAGAAAAAGATTAAGAAGCCGTTGGAAGTGAGTTTGTGTTTTTTTTTTTTTTTTCATAAAAAATATAGTGTTTGATTAATTATAAGAGGTTTGACCTCAGTTATTGTAAAGGAACTTTAACTTGTTTTTTTTCTTGAGGTGTGATTTCAGTTATTAATTTATTTGTGCAAGCTTATTTTTTCAAAACAGAAAGAACCATTGAAAATACAGTGAGACCATTATGAACTTTATTATTTTCACAAATATTTTTTATTGTTAAAGTAAAAGAAAAAACTCCTAAAGATGGTTCCCTCCGTCCATTTGAATGCTAGCGTCAAAAAAAGGCACACCTCCACTGTTATTTCTAAGATGCGGTGCTTCAATTCCCTATTTTAATTTACGGAGCATTTGAAAAAGAACGATTCCAATTATTCTTTATGTTACCACTTGGAAAGAATTTTCAATTACCAAGAATTCAAGGGCATGCATGAAATCCTTCCCTCCTACACTGGTTTAATTTGTAAACAAAGGGTTGGAGTATTCAAATTGTCTCCCCTCGTTAGTTTCTTATCAAAATAAGTAATTAAGATGTAAACTAAAACATGTCATTTTTATCATAGCAGATGATAATGTGAACAAGACATAGTTTTAGTTTATAATGGATTACACTGTTTTTAACAATAAAATCTTTAAAAAATGTAATTTGGTTTGTGAAGCCGTCAAAAAATTCAATTTCATTTCTAGATTTTTCAAATTTTACATTTTTCATCTTTGTATTTTGAAATGTTTACATTTTGATTCCAAAACATTATTTTCCTAATCTTTTAGTCCCTAGATATTGAGAAAAGTTTAATTTTATACTTTATATTCTTACAAAAGTTCAATTTGTTCCTTTTTTTTTTATCCATATAGTTTTAGGTGTTCATGTTTTGATCCAAAAACTTCATTTCCAATCTAGTCTTGTAGTTTTCAAAAAAGTTCAATCTAGTCCTTAAATTTTAAAATTTTATGTTTTTTGTCCCTTTAGTTTTATGTGGTTATGTTTTGGTCTAAATCCCAATTTTTCTCATGTTTCAGTCCTTGAATAATGAGAAAAGTTCAATTTAGTCATTGAGTTTTGCAAAAGTTAGAGATGACTAATGTGGAAGCTATTACAACTACATTTAAGAACTAGATAGAGAAGACCAAGCCTAAAGATAAGTTTGTGAAAAAGTCTAGAAGCATCTAATATAGAGCTTGAAATTGTTGTTTTAATTATTTTTCTAGTTAATTTTAGATTTTAGTTATTTGTTTTTAATTAGTCTTTAGGGATTTTAATGCTAGATGAATTCTATTAATTAGATAAGTTTTAATTAGAAATCATTTTTTATAAAGGATTTTAGTTTTAATTAGGAATCATTTTTTCATAAAGTATTTTATCACTAATATAAATAGGGATGTTTAGTTTATTTTGAGAAAAAAAATTATTATTCAAACTTTTAATAAAATACTAGAGTTTTTTTCTAATTTTTCTACAACTTATGTGTATAACTTTATAGCTTGAGAGCCCTAACTTGTATAAATATTATTCGTTGCGTCTAGGGAGTTCAATGAAAATGATTTTGCCTTTTAATCATGTTGGTAAATGTAAATCAGGGTTCAATTTTTTTTTTAATGGGTTTGATTTTTTATTATTTTAGACCGATTATATGTTTTGGAATTGGAAATGAAAATGGGGTTATTAAGGGGTTTTTTTATGAAAAAAAAATAAAAATTTAGGTTTTGAGGTCCAAAAATCATGTTGATGATTAAAAAAAATAAAGACATGTTTCGTCAAAAGAAATAAAAATATATAAATAAAAAAATTATGATTTTGACTAAAGATTTTTTTTCTTTTAATCCTTTCACAACTTTTTTTTATATATATAATTTCAGTTTATTATTCCTTATATTTTCATTTATTAATTAACTAGTTTTATGATAACAAAAAACTTCTACAATACCGGAACTTTCTTTTATATTAAAAATTAATTTTGAATCCTGCCTGACAGGGACGATGATTCTATAACTGGTTATCATCTAGTCATGGTGATTAGCATCAACGTTTTAATATCCTTTCCTATTTTCTACGATCAACCGACCATGCGAAGATTTACAGATGTCAAACCACGATATTACATAGTAAATCAACTTTCAAAAGCGTGAGGTGTATGAAGGAGACTGCTGTAAAATGTTAGGACTCTGTTAAAATAAGTGCAGAACTTGGATGGTGATAGGGCAAAAATCTAGGTTTTTACATGATGAGGTGATAGGGCAAAAATAAAAAAGGGAGGACAGCCCCAGGCCAAGCGACTCTTAACTACATGAAAAATTGCATTTGACAATACAAAGGATTTTATGAATCCTGAATCATCTCTGAACCAGCAAGATTCAGCAACTACATCAAGTCATCTTACATAAAGGAGATTGCTAATGTGTACATCATGGACTTGTGGTGCTGTCAGGAATTTTGGGCATCTCGATCAACCTTGCAGCTCTGCTCTCTACTTACTGATATCTGTCTCAAACAAATTGCTGAGGGCATAAGCTATGTCCCATGGGCACAGAATGATAATCCATATATCATCTTGAATTAATCCTTGGAGGCACTAGAGGTTGGCCTTTGCCTGCATTGTAGGACTTTTCGCTTAGCAAACTTTGCGGAGGAACACCATCCGAATATTGCCCACCATCTCGGTCCTGGAGTGACTGGACATCTGATGTTGTAGATTTTTCGGAATTCTGAAGCGGTTTCCCCTCTTTTCCCAATCCTTTATCTTTTTCTAGGTTTTGAAAAGAAGGTGTTTCTGAACCCTGGCTCTTCTCCAGGTTTTGATCTGAACCCCGGCCCTTGTCCATATTCTGGATTTCATTTGCAATCTGGCTACGGCGTTCCTTCAGAAAGTTGAGTCGGGAAGTCAATCTTGTCAATGCAGAAGTGGTGGAATTCACTCCCTATTGGGGCACACAGTTGTGGCAAGTTGCATGAATACATCTCATATAATATTTACTCTTATGAAATAACATGCTTTGAGCCAGCTTTGTGAAAACAAAGAGCTTTTTATTCCACAAGATTCGAAAGTCCATCCTTCCTAAACATCCTACCCAACCAAAGCAATAATTTGATTTGGCATAGAGTACCCTATTTCCCCAGCACAACTAGAAAGTTCAACAGCCTACCTCACTCCTTGTACTGGACCTCTTGAAATTGGTTGAAGAAACGGGTCTGGAGTTGCCACTATGTGCTGAATCCAGCTGCTGGGTTTCAGTCCCATCCATACACGTATCCTGCCATAAGAAACCTCCCATAGTTGACTTAATCCAAGCAATCAAAGAGGATAAATTGGAAGGGCTGAAGGTCAAGTTGTCGATTAGGCATGGAGAAGCTGCCTTACTATATTTTTTCACAATCTGTTAACACGATCTCAATATATATATATATACATGTAAAAAACCCTCTTTCAGCAGCCTTGACAGCTTAATCAGGATTCTCTAACAGCTGAAGAAATTTGTTATTATAGTTTCAAAAAATTAAGCCAAGAAACACCGAGGAAAACATGAAAAAATAATAATAATAAAAGAGGCATTAATTTAATGGCACATGTCGGTTCCTTAGGGTTTTAAAGGTAAACTCAGTAATTTTATAATCCTGTTTGTCTATTCCTACTTGGAGAGACAAATTGACCTCTACTGTTCATACGTGAGACTGGATTGAAAGAAGTATAAAAGATGTTTGGGCAAGCAAAATTTTACTGGTACGTGAAAGAATTAATAGGCCGCAGTAACATAATAAGATAGATCGAGCCACGTGCTGCAAGTGCATACCTTGCTTGCAGGACGTCTAAATTGAGAAGTACCAGTAGCTTCAGCATCCTTCTGTTCATCATTCCTGCAACAAGACAATATGAACCACAGCACCATGACACACCACATCCATTCAGTTTCTTTTTATCACGTACAAGCATCATTTTCTGATTGTCCAGTCCTCCCCCAAAAAAGAAAGAAAGAAGAGGAAAGGTTTTTCTTTTAAATGAGGGCTTCTCATATACTTCATCTGTTTGAAGCACCAAAGAGGCTTTGTACACAAATGTCTAAACACTACTCAGATATGGGGTATGAAAACAAAAAAAAAACAAATTACCATTTGGCTTCATGTATCAAAGCATTCATGGGCTGATTGATCAAACCATGCATAGAAACAGAGTGTTGCTCATGCTGTTGATTAAGCTGCGCACCTAGATCATTGACCTTCCACTTCAAATTGGCAACATTTGCATCTGCTTGAGTTATTTCCTCAAGATCTGCCTTTATCTGTAGCACAATAACAAAATTAAGAACTCAATGCTACACAAGACCAATTATACAAGTTAATGAAGAGGTGAACTAACATTTTCATCAATTGTAACTGGAACTTGCAAGGGTCCTTTAGAAGTGTTAAGTTCTGCTTCAAGAACTTTTCTCTTATCTCTCTCCTTTTGCAGCTGTTTCTGTAGTCTTGCCACCTGTAAATACAGTGAATGCCCACAGTTCAAAAACGCTAGGAAACAACCAATCAATCTAGTATTTGTAAGAGGGGAAAGGCATAGTCGTAGCATCACAATGTTGTAAGGGAAAAAAATGATAAATAAAAACCATGCAATAGCAATCATTTTATGGCGATCTTGAATTCCCAATGTAAAGGTTTCAGAAAGGGCTTCCCCTTGCACCTCCAAACAAAGAAAACTTCCCGGCACCTTCATGTAAAACTATCCTGAAAAGAACGCAGGTATCTATTCCCCCTCTCCCAGCTATATCCAACCCAACAGGAAGAAATAGAGAGAAATTAAAATTATTGAGAAAAACAATCACCAGCATGCTTCACACACAAGCAAAATATTTAACAGAATCAGTGACACTATTTCAGACATTGAATGTGTTAGTGAAATAAAAGCATATTTTTAATCATTTTTATCAGTGCAAAAGGAATATAACAACCACCGTACTAAACTCTCAAACTCTTAACATGAATCTCTGCTTCCCCAGGTCATGTAAACATCCTTGGAAGAATCATCTGGAAAGGGGAGGAACAGAGGGAAAAGTAACAACAGAAAGGAAATGGAACATACATCTTGCTGGAGAGCTTGACGATGCTCGTGCAAAGCCTTCTTTCGTTTTTCCAACTTGGCTTGCAGAATGGCATTACCTTTGATCTGTGAAGGAAAATACAGCAAATTATTGAAGTGAAAAAAGAACTCATGAAACTCCATGTACTGACATCAAGAGGCGTTATTTTAAGTCCCTACCTCTTCAAAAATTCTATTTTGCAACTCAATTTTACTTGCCTCCAGCTTCTGGATTTCGACACTACACAGTCAAAAAGTCAGATGATCAGCATGGCTAGAGATGATAAAAAAGATGCAAAAAGGCTAAGAGAATGCTTGTGTAAACAGAACCATGATCCATACAGGGGAGATATATACTTACTCATCCTCAATAGGGTAATCAATGGATTCCATGGAAAGGTTCTTCTTGGCCTGAATTCATGCCAAAGGGGATAAAAAAATATAATTAGTGATGCTTATATTGCACAAATATGCCCTCTTTGAGATAAGATAATGATCGACTGTGTGATGTCAGATGCCCTTTGGCAAGCGAAATCATTTAGTCACAAAAACTTTTGGGGGAGCATGACTGAAGGAAATGGCAAGCCAAATCATAGATCTATAAAACATGCACTCACAGAGGTACGTCCCCAAACAGTTGGACGCTTTCCAGGCACAGGTCCATTTGATATAGTTGAAGGTTTTTTAGCATCTGGGGATGCCTTGTGATCAGCAGTCTTATTCTTCAAACTTTTTTCGGTAGAAACATCTACAGACAGGTCATCTGACTTATTTGACTGCATTGCCAAACTGTTGTTACTTTGATCTGGAATATCCGCCCTCTTCTCTACATTATCATGTTGATGCGATGAGGTTTGAACTGGACTTGATGACAGCTTTTGTTCAACTTTCAAATCATTGTCTGCTTCAGGTTCAGGGGACTTGGAACCAGAACTACAATCATTACTGCCCTGCATCTTTAAGGCACACAGAATAAGAATAGTTTTTGCTCTTAAATTTCAATTGAAAGACCAAAAATAAAAAGAAACTAAGTCAATAATGGGGCAGAGGCATAGCAGATGACAACACAAGAAGCATTTCAAATTATAAAGATGCATGAGTGGAGAACGAAATATTAGACTTTGGCCTGTAATTCCATTGAAAAGAAGTCCAGAGTTAAAATTGCAGAATATCTATATCCATAGTTTTGCAGTAAGTTTAATAATTGCTAGGTTTAAACAAGATCATCATTTTGTATAAAAATGCAGGTTAAAGTCCAATGGATGTACCTCATAGTCAGATGGATCATCTTCGCCAGATTCACCACTCTGAGTGCAGGTTCCACTTGATGCATTGTCATGATCTTCATCTGTATATACATCAGATTCTTCCGTTGCATCATCTACATAAGACTCATCATCATCAGTTACCTCCTCATCCTCACTTCCACATTCATCTGAGTCAGAGTACAGTCCTGGGGACATGGAACCTTCCTGCAGAGACAGCAAATTCAAGAAAGCATTAAAATAAAAACTGGTGCCAGAAGAAGTAAACAATATAAAATGGAGAAAGCATGGCCAAGACATTCAGCTTTGAATTTACTATACCATAAAATAATATTTAACAACAGCATCTATGACCTATCATTTTCTGTTCTGTTGTGCTATAAAGTTCCCATATCATTTGAAGCTTTACGCTATTCTTGTACTTCTTATTCCTCAAGTGAAACAGAGTGAAATTCTGGGGTAGTTTCTGGTAAACCTGATGGTAGGGATGATAAGGATACCAAGGCATCCATAACCAGAACTGCAAAGCAGTTAAATGGTCTTTATGGAATATCATTAGTGAATGAAACAATCCTTTAACTTGTGTTGTGCATCAAATAATTGTTGGTCACTTCATACTCGTTTTAGACTCCAGAGTAAACAGAAAGTGTTTTGAACCTAGTTAATATGCAGCTCTAAACCTGATCAGGAAGAAGAGATTCCTAATTTAAACATCCAGTGTCTGTATTACACAAAGCCATACCGTACTCGAGTTAAAACAACAACAGAGACTTGCAGCTTACACTGAATATTTTTTCATACTCTTCCAATAATGTAATAACAATGGCTTGTGCATGATTAGCTGCAGCAGCTGCTTTCAGAAGCTGGATGGAACCATCACCACCCACATTAAAATTGGATTCAATTTCACAGTCACCAGCCAGAAGGGGCCGAAGAAGTAAGGGAGCCATACAAGCAGCCACAGCAGATGTGCTCATTCGGTTTGCAGCTTTGTGAGAAGCCACAGTTTGCATCATTAAAAGAATTCTGAACAAAAAAGGGAAATGAAGCAAAGTGATACAAAACAATGCAAGAAGTGCTGAGCAGATGGGTAACATTTAGTCCTCCGGTCAGAAAGATAATAAGTACAGAAAACACAAACAAGATAGTTTGATGCTCCAAATCAACAAGACTTAAAAAAGTTCAGTCAACAAATCTCATTTATATTCTGTTACATCTTCAAATCCTAATAATCCTTTTTACCGAGTGTCAAATTCCAACATTCAAGTCAGAAGAGAGAATCATCTACCTCTGCAATAAGTGACGATTTGGCTCCGGGAATGTTTCGCATATTGCAGCCCGCATGGCATTTACCCTACTGCCACGATCAGTTCCTAAACATTATTACATCATCAAATAATGGAAAATCAGAAACCTAATGAATTATGGAAATTTTATGGTACAAAAAAAAATGTTGAACATAATTCCACAGGAACGATTACCATTAATTTTTCTAATTTCATCATTTACAGCATATCTACAGATACTTAAAGATGCCATGGAATTGGGAAAAGACTCGATCTTGGACCCAAGTCAGTAACATAGCCATTAATCCACAAAATTGTTTATTAACCTTAAAGCAGACCAGTTTATTAATAACAAACAGTAAATAAAGCTTCTAATGGATTTAAAACTGCATCTACCAGTCACCATCATTACCAATATTTAACATCCAGGCATAAAATTTCTGAAGTAGAACAAGAAACCCATTTGTGAAAAAAGCATAACCAGATTAATGAAGTGGTAAACATAAAGGAAACTAAATAATCAACACTTGCAACGTGCATACCTAGAACATGTACATGCAAAAGATAGTGCTGACAACTAGGAAAGTACATGGTTGGAATGAAATTGGAATATATATGCTCATACTTTACACATGTATACTTGGTTTCCATTTAATTCAACAGACAAGCAACGTCACGGTACCTTTTTAGTTTTCAAAAACTCTGCAAACATGGTAATGGAAAAACAATTTGTGGAGCAAGCTGTGTAATTGGATGTAAAAATTGTGCGTGATGAATTTTATATGAAAGATAATGGTTGGGCATTAACACAATATTTAATGCACTCGTCCAGTTCAGTATAAATTTTGTAACTATAGTGTAAGGCAGCACAGGAATAGATGAATATAATAAAACACACAATCCAGGAACAAACTTACGACATGCTTCTAGCAGTGCATTGCAGCATGATGTGGGGACTGGAGATGATGGCAACTCTCGAAGGAAATACTGTCATATTGCAAGGACATTTAATAAAGAAACATAAAGATTGCTTGTGAAATTTGTTATTCACAGGAATCAAAACTTTATTGCAGCAGGAAAGATAAATACCTTGACACAATCAGCAATGACATGTGCATCCTCCTTCGGAGAGAACTCAGTTTTTCCTAAGGCACACCAAAAACCATTATTTTGAGTAACTCAAAAAATGAAAACATAACTAAGAAACTTCAATGCAACTGGTTTCCTAGTCTATACTGCTTTATTAGTAAAGAGGGTCTCAACTCTTATATTTTCTTGACAATTTGATTTTTCGTGAGCAACTGTTAAAAGTGAAGTCAAAGAAATGGATATCTGAGCTTTAAAACTGTGTTTGCGCTAAAATGTGAAAAATTAGAAAAGACAACCATCCGGACCTGAATTCCACAGTAAATAAAAAGTACAGAGGTTTACTAAGGACATAATATATCTCAATAAACTAACCCTGTTCAAATTCCTTAATTCGATGCTCAACATCATCAACATCTGCAGCTTGCCGCAAGATGCCTTCCACCTTTATTCCTGTTAACCAATTTCAGTCAATCAGATTCAGACAAGTTTGAAAAAACAAAAATATCAGTACATATTTAAACAAAAATTGAATATGTCTTCCAAACTCTAAAACTCATGTAGATCAACAGAAGTTCTATATAGGAGACCATTATTACGGTAAAACAGTTTGAGAAGAAAAGCGAAAATGATGAATGCATCAATCCATGTTAATGGAAGTCTTCCAAACTCTAAAACTCATGTGGATTAACAAAAATATTTCTTTTGTTATTTGTGTGGGAGAGAAAGAGTAGAAGAGATATTACATTTGTCTAAGATAGGGCATTTCAAAGTCATAATAGCCTATAACACTTGAAGAAAGTAATCTTTAGTCGCTCCACAACTAACAAATCATGTGTATGTCTTATGAGACAGTTTAAAAGCAGATAACCCAGGAAAGTACTTACAACTTGCAAAGCAAGCTATTTTTTCCATTTTTGGTCCTGGTTATGGGATATCCAGTGACCTAGAGATCACCACCATTATATATGATGGGAAAATACTATATTCATAAAGGGGCACCGAGAAAACATAAGAGCTGAGATTTGAAAAGGGCACATTTCAACCAGTCAGCCAGAACAGAACTTCCCTCATTCATTACAGTGCTCATAGCTAATTGAAGTTGACGTGGGGAACTTTCTTCATTATTCTTGTCATAATAATGTTTATTGCATTAAACTATTAATGATTAATAGTTAAGGTTTTTAGATTTTGAGGAGTTTAAGAAAATCCAAGACGTAGTTTAGTAATTCAAACATAACTTTTAATCCGACCATATTCTGAAGGCCAAGTTTCACACTAGGTTAAAATTTCATGACGATCAGATATTGAAAAGGTCTTCAAATAAGTAAGTTATTGTGCAGAATTGTCTTTATTTATTTTGTTGTATTTTTTTTTTTTTCCCTATTTAAATTAGAACTTTTAATTTAATTAGTATTTTACTAGTTAGTACACCTAATGCTAGATGGATTTTATTAATTAGGTAAATTTTAATTAGGAATCCTTTCCTATAAAGGATTTTAGGTCTAGAACTTCTATAAATAAGGATGTTTTATCATAAGAAGATTTAGACTATTATTCAGATTTTATAAAATATTTGAGATTATTTTCTAAATTTCTCTACAGCTTAGTTTTGTAATCTTAGGGTTTAAGAACCCTAGCTTTTATCAATGTTATAGCCATGTCAATCGATATCAGAGCAAGTTAACCTCTTTGATGAATGGAAACGGTAGCAACTCATTCCGCGATACAGGAATGGAGGGCCTTTGGGACACGATGCAGGCTCAAAAGTAGAAACTAGATCTTTGGGAACAAAGGTTTGATCGATTGGAGCAAAACATAGCAGGTCTAGCTTGACTAATGAAAGATGCAAATAGGGATCATGAAGAGAAAAGGAACTTGCATAGAGACTTACCTCAGGGCAAACCTAACTCAGACCTATTCCTGAATTCGATGAAAATCCTTCCTATGATGAAAGATTTTCTAAAAAAAGATTTATTAACTGGTTGACAAAGTTGGAAGCTTACTATTATTTCAACAAGATTCCTTGTTATAAAAAACTATGGTTTGTCGTATAAAAACTTTTGTGTGGTGTCAGAGAATGGTGGTTTGGAGTTCTAGAATATAGAACATGTATAGGTAAGCCTTCAACTCTATAATAGAAAGATTTGAGACAATCATTAATTTTGAAATTTATACAAAATAATTATGAAGATGTTTTACATTAGGTAGATAAGTGAATAGATTGTTATTATTTGCCTTTTTTTAACCTTCTCGAATAGCAAGGAAGAAAAATATGGAGAAGGTGTTATCTCCTCAAAGTAGACAGTCTCAACATCACAATAGTGACAACAACAACAATATTGCTGCAAATACTGCTCTACTTGTTGACGTTTCATATACTAATAGTGAAGAAGAAATCAAAGATCCTAAATTAGTATTATGTAGCGAATCTCAAGGTCTTGAAGACCTAAAAGAAAAGTCGGAAGTTGTTCGAATTGTTGATGAGGCTAAAGTTAACATCAAAAAGGACTTGCATGTGGATGTGTTGTCCAAACCAAACATATCTATGTTGGATCAATCTTCTAAAATTACTCATTCAACTGGGGTCAAGACATTGTTGTTAGGAATGACCAAACTCGTCAAATAAAGTTGTCATCATCACAAAAGATGGTTTTATGCGAGGTTGATTTTTTGGGTCTTGAGAAGTTGTCTAGATTAAAAAATTCTACATGAATATATCTTTGTTGAAATTAGATTTATGATATTTAAAACAAGTTATCTCATAATTTCTCTTTTTAATTTTTTTTCTCTCTGCATGTTATTCATTCTCTCTCTTCTATTATGCTGCTGAATTTCTTCTAAGTTATATCATTTATAATATTGTACATGTAAATTTTTTTTATCATACAGGTTGAGTGTCTTGGTTCATTCGGGCAAGCACCTAGACGTGCACCTAGCGCCTCGAGTATTTTCCATGCTTGGTGTTTTTTATCATCTTTCTCCTTTGACAACACTACCGTTAAAATTTTATAGTGATAAGATATCAGAAAGGTCTTCAAATAAGAGACAGAAGTTACTATGCGGGATTGTCTTTATTTATTACGAAATTGTCTTTATTTAACTTGTTGTATTTGGGTTCTTTTTTCTATTTAGATTATGACTTCTAATTATAAGCATTTTACTAGTTAGAAATCCTAACCCTAGTTAGAAATTCTATTAGTGATAAGTTTTAATTAGAAATTATTTACTAAAGAATTTTAGAACTAATATAAATAGAGATATCTAGTTTATTTTGCGAAGAATCAGATTATCATTTAGATTTTATTAAATACTAGAGATTATTCTCTAAATTTCTCTAAGTTTAAGTATGTAACCGCTTGAGAGCCATTTATCCACCTTATACTCCGCATCAGAAATCCCTATTACAACACTCCAAATGCACCGTGTGAAGTATAGATGGTAGTCAGACCCTTTCTTTATAGTTGCACCAGAAAATGGGCAGACTATGAACTGTGGTATAGTACCATATCCATATTCGTATGCACATGTAAATTAGTTCACTATAAATAAAACAAACATCTTTAAATCACATCCATAAGCATATGCAAATTAATTCACTATTGGTAAGGTAAACAATCATATCCTCGTGTACTAGAGAAAAAAAATCAGGAACTATGCTGTCCTAGGTATTGCCACTATTCTCTCTCAACTCTCAACTCTCAACCTCAAGATAAGGGAATTCATTGATGAAATAGGAAAAGTACTTCAGAGATGTGGACAACGAAAAGGAAATAATGACAGTAATGGAAAAGGAAACCCACCATGGTCTTCTATAAACCTTAAAGCCTTCTCCAGAAAAGATGGAGATCCATCAACATCTTCTAAAGCAAGTAAAATTGGTCTGCCAATGGCCAGGGATTTTACTGGCTGCTTATCCTTCACTGCAGGGAAAACAGTCAAACGTCAAAAGGAACTGAAAAATGAAAACAAAGTTTCTGACACTGTTCTAAAGAACTACACCGAATAAACACAAAATACTGATGTCAACCAAAAAGGACGTATACTAACACTGTTCCAAGGAACCATCAGCTCCATCAGCCTGGTCATTCTGGAAGAAACCATTTTGCCCCATCACAAGAGAAGCACTTGGTGCCTGTGCCAGGGCATTCTCAAGAGCAGTCTTCCATTCATATAAATCTTCAGAAGATTCAGCCTGTGGCATCAATTCAAAGAAACCACAAATATGCTATCAAGATTGCAAAAGGAGACCAAAACAGAACACAGAAAAGAGCACCCACTTCTCACTGAAGCCATAGGATTTTCAAGTTGAGAAAAGATATAGGTTACAGCCACTGTGGAAAAATAAGGATGCTTAGGATGAGGTAGTAGAGGGATGGATAGAGCTTACAAAAGGCATTGGAATTGTGACCTTGTCACCTAGGGACATCTGATAAAATTACAATTGTGACCTACAGAAATGACCGATCAAACCTGCTTGTGTTTTGAGATCATGCGTGGTGAAATAGCTTGATGCATTCTCAAATTAATAGTGAAAAAAGAATGAATAATTAAATGAAAAATAAGCTAGACACTAAGCTGCAGAGCTTGAACTTCTTTTCCAAGTCACAGCCTAGGTCAAGCTCCGACCAAGCTAATACCCTTAAGCTTAACTCTTTTGCAGCCTGGAGAAATTATACGTGAAAAATATGCAAAAATGCAAGCAAAAGAAATGTCAAAGGGACCGCAACAAAGCAAGAAAAATGAAAAATCACCTTGAGAGTGAATGCCCGTCCATCACGGCCATCAGGAAAGAGAACAGTCAAGAGCTTTTTCTCTGCTTTGACAACCACACTATAAAATTCCAAAAGAAGTACTACAAAGTTAGTAAATTACTTCCGGTTTTGAACAACAATGAGAAGACAGCCAGATTAACAAATGTCTAATTCGAAAAAGCAAGCCAACCTGCCTGAATTGTTGAGGTCAATACCACCAAGGGTCAGGTTCACTTCACTCCCTTTTTGAGGAATAGCACTCTGATAAAGTAAAAAATACAGAGTGTGAAGTTTACATGGTAAACAAAGGCGCAACTATGCTGGGAGGGTGGGGGCTAAAGTTCCTTAATTGTGGTATTTACCACCAACACAAATTACAAGAAACAACATCTATCATAAGCAAAACTACCAACCGGATCGCTTCTGAAGAAAACCAGCGATGTCCGTGTCAGAATAAACCACCTTTTCTTCCAGGATGTCCATCCAATTCCTAACAATATCAGAGAGAAACGCGTATTTAAATGCTCACGAAACAGATACTTCGTTTTCTTGACTGGATCATCAAAAAAAGTGGCAATTTTATTATCTGCAGTGATTAGCCTAATCAAGTATGTTAAGAAATGCCTCTTAGATAAAAACAACTCCAACCCAACCTTCTCTCTCTGTGTGCATTATTATTTCTTTCTAGCGTAGACCAAAAACAAACCAACTCCTACTGGGATAATACTAGAATCAGAAAAGGACGATCACCTTAAACACATGGCCATTACAAGTCAACAATATTTTATTATATCTCGCTAATTTTTCATTAAGCATAAGAAAAACCGTAAAGACAGGCATACCTTTGGATGAAATAAAAAGCGGCCCGCTCTTGAAAATCTGCAACACAGATTGTTACAACAAAAGAAGCAACAGGGTCTGATCCATGAAATCAAACTACAAACTGATATGGTCTGAATAACAGACCTGATCAGTAATGGTGACGATGATCTAGTAATTGATCATCATCATTATAATCTTAATCATGTGAAAAATAAAAGCGTGAAAAAAAGGAAAGAAAAATCACCGCATTGCCACCGTGAAAACGCAAATTTTCAAGCTGTCCTGGTGCTGGAGGTGGAGGCGGAGGCGGAGGACCGCCATCTCCCTTCATAGCATCATACAAATAAGTACGTTATTTTAAATCACATTGTGAACCAGAAAATGAAAGAACGCAAAAATAATTTTGTAAATATACATACCTTAGAAGACTCTGTGTGTTTGTTGGTAGTCATCACTTAATCATCCAAGAATCACGAAATCACATAATGTACCTTGTTATCAATTAAATGAAAAAGGAAAGGGAAAGGATACAAGATGTGGAGCGAGCGAGCGAGAGAGAGAAGGAGAAGGGAGCAGGGATCTTTCGTCGCCCACGGTGCTGTGATGGTGGTGAAGCTGATTTCTTTTTCTTTCTTTTTTTTCTCTCGCAATTTTTTTTGGGAAGAGATGAAAAAATTCCAACGGAAACCCGGTGGTCAAGCATAAAGGGAGGAGGTCCGCTTGTCCAAGAGAAAGAAAGCGAGTGGAGCCTCTTAATATGCTCCGCTTGTACACGTCACCCCTCTTCTTCTCACCCTCTCTTTCATCGAAACGTGTTGGAGGGAAATTATGGAAAATCAGAAAGGACATGATCACCCTCTTTGATCTTTTATTATTATACTTTGGATTTTTTTTAATGTGACTGTCTAGTTTCTTACAAGGAAATTCATCCTTTCTTATAATTCAAAAGATATTTTTAAATTTTATTTTTGATATTAATATATTAAAATAATTTTAAAATATATAAAAAATAATTTTAAAAAAACAATCTTTTTTAAAATTAACATTTTCAACCCAATAACAAACGCATGCTGAAAAAGGAGGAGAGCGGTCGCCCCTCCTGTAATTATTTTTTTCCCTAAGATATAGGTGCTAGTATATAGTACTGACAGCCCCGTTTGAAAAGAAAATCTTAATTATCTAATATTTGTTTACGAGTGCCTGTTAAAAAGAATATTGATAATATTTGCAATCTTACAATTAAATTTACCCGCATATTTTATAAAATAATAAAGAATGCATTTGAGATGTCAACGAAAGTATTTTGAATACTATGACTTTATGATTTGCAAAACTTCTAAATTTCTGACTTATGCCAGTGATTTGCATATACAATCAATAAATTATTTCAAATATTTTTAGTATATATCGTAATTATATTATTTTTTAAAATATTTTTTATTTATAAATATATTAAAATAATATTATTTTTATTTTTTTAAATTTATTTTTGATATTAATACATCAAAATATCTTAAAATACTAAAAAAATTAATTTAAAAAAATTAAAATATTTTTAAAACAAACAAAAATTTTATATAATTATCTGAAGAAAAAAAAAAAAAAAAACCCTCCACGATGGACATGGGAGAATGAAGTGTAATAATTGGTGGCGTTGATATTTGCTGGAATCAGTAGCCTCCCAATTGAAGAGCAGCAACAGTCACGCCACATGTGTAGCATGTCCCTGTTCCCCCCAGCTAAAAGCCTGAACCGTCCATCATAGATGGCCCATTGACTAGCGAGCACCTAAAGCCTGAATAACATCATTTTCATGTCACCCTTTGATTAAGGAATTTTGTCACCTTCCTCCCCTTGAAATAATTGCTCCTTTATTTTTATGTTTAAAAATGTTTTTTTAAAAAAATTAAATTTTATATTTTTTTATTTTTAATTAATATTTTTTAGTGTTTTCAGATTATTTTAATCTGTTGATATCAAAAATAATTTTTTAAAAAATAAAAAAATATCATTTTAATGCATTTTTAAATAAAAAATATTTCGAAAAAAAACTACAATTACACCTCCAAACGAGCTCATCAGCACTTGCCACCGGTTGTGCATTTTCTTTTTAAAAAAACCTGGACATGTAGGCTGATGCATTTTCTTAAATAAAAAGATTTTAAGTAAAAATTAAAATTTTTATGTAAACATCTAATTAAATAAATAAAATTATTAACGATAACTAATAACAAAATTTTAAAAAATAAGAGATAAATAAAGATCAAGATATTTAATCTCACAACATAAGATATTTATCCAGTTGTGTTTACTGAATTTATTTATTCAAATTAATTTTTTATTTAATCAAATGATAATAAAAATAAATATACATAAAATTCATTACATAAAAAAAAAAAGTATTCAAGACTACACATATCAAAAATATTATCTAAGAATAAATTCTTTCTATTTTTAAAAATATTTTTTTTCTATATAAAATATAAAAAAACTATAAATGAATTTGAACAATATTTTCAAAATTTAAATACATATAAAATAATTCAAAAAATATTCAAAAAATGTTAAATAAGAAAAATAAAAAGTCATCGATGAGGGATATTAATTGAAACATAAATTTAAAAATTACGTAAAAAGACATATTAAAAGAAGTATTGATTAAAATAAAATCAAAATTAGAGTAAAACATAAGAAAAAAGAAATGATAGTTCAGGTACCGCAAGCATATTTCAAAAAAAAAAAAATCAACTCAGGTTATAACTTCAATTGGATTTAATAAGCTGGTTTTTGTTTTAATCAGATGATAGAAAAATAGACAGTAATAGAAAACGAACATGTAAAAAAATAAGGGTTCGAGTCGACCTGAGGTAGTGTGATAGATATTTAACATAGGTAATAAAGGACGAGCCGAACCGGGTTTATCAGCAAAACATGTGTTCTAAATCTTAAGATTGGAATAACATGATAGAAAAGAAATTGAAGAAAACTACAAAGCCAATCTTTTTAAAACTAGAGTTGAATTGAAAAGAAAAATAACTTGAACAAAAGAAAAAAAAAATGAGGATTAAATTGAAAGAAATAATACACCATAAACTTGGATTGAATGATGGAATTAAAAACCAATAGAACTTTTACAAAATGGCTAAGGAAAAAAATTAAAAATCACGGGAATAAGGACTAAATTGAAAAAACAATATATGACAAATTGAAATTGAATGAAAAAATTAAAAAAAAAAAAAATTTTATAAAAGGGTCAAAAATAAAAAATATAAATAAAAAAGTAAAGACTAAAATTAAAATACCAAAAACAGATAGGGTCAACTTATAATTTTTTAGGAAGGAGAGAGAAAATAAAGGGAAAAAAAAAAGCTCATTGAAGACAAATTGCCCCACTATTATTGACACACACCACACCATAAGAAAGATGGCTCGATGGCGCTACTAACAACTAAGCAGAATAATAGTTTTGACCATCTTTGTTGTAGTTTAGGATCGAACAACTATTATGCCATCATCCCCAAAATAAATCTTAGTTTATAACTGGTGCTTGACAAGTAAATTTTTTAGCGCATGATTTGGAAAAATGGTGCTTAGTGATTGTACAATGATATATTTTTGAAAAAAGGAAAAAAGAATAAGGTACTTGGTGTTCGAAAGCATACACAGTATTTGATTGATGGTCACCCTATTTTCATTGCGTTGTTCCTCCAACAAAGTACTTGATGTTGGGAGCTAATTAATAATAGATTAAATGTGTTTGAAGATGTGGAGTTGTATATCACATAGTAAATAAGCACCTATAGCATTATCTTTTCACAAAAATTAAGTGACTTATACAAAGAAGAAAACATAAAAAAAAAAATATAAAGCAAAATGATGTTGAAAATAGGCAATAATATAGAAAGAGTATTTATGCCTAGAAGATTAGTAATAGGTATACCCAACAAATGACATTTTTGGAATCCCAACTTTACAATAACAATATTCCTATTAAAGCATTGCTGGAAATTTTGCATGAGAAATAATAAAGGTCTAGATCAACTCATAGTACGGGGTGATGTGGCTTAGCTGACAATTTTGAGGTATTAATACAAACAAAAATTTTTATGCTACCACTAAAAGGTGTCTATGTAAATTAAAATACAAGAAACAAGTAAAAAGTAAGAGAAATTGGGCAAACATGAGAATTTAGTGGCTCGTTAATGATGAAGAAAAGGATAAAAAAAATGATATTTAAAGTAAACATTAACATAAGAAAAGTCACAAGCACAACAACATTGGTAAATGGAGGTAACTTAGAGAGAGAATAAGCTACTAGAGCAACCTAACCCCTCACACTCTCTATCAACTTGATCTCTTCCACTCCCTTCATATCTTGACCGAATGTTTTTCTCTCTAGAAATGTGAACTAGATAACTTTTCACCACCTTACAATCAACTAGTTTTTCTCCCTCTTTTCCCTTTTCCATGCAAGACACCATTTCCTTTGCAGCAATGTTCATATCAACCATCCAAAATAGCACTACTCCCAACTAAGTTAGTAAGTTAGTGTTATCTCCTAAGTAACATGAAACACCTAACATAACAAACATCATATCTCACCATAAACTATCATTAGCTACATTTCACAGACCACCTCAAACCCTTTACACAACCTAAATAAAAGCAAGTAACCATATTGCACCCCTGTTAGCACATGGGCTAAAAGAGTTAGAGTTAGCGACTTTAGAATAAGATTCACTTTAGATCCATGTTGCGATATCGCAGCCATATAAATTAATTACCCTAAAAAACATCAGAATTTAGCCTCGAGAGGGTGGGGCTAGTGACCAAAGGAGACTAGTTTTGTTCAGAACATTGTTTTCCTTCAAGAAAGAAGAGGCTAGGGCCTAATTCCACCAAACAATATGTAAGCAACACTGTTTTTTTTCCAAAAAAATAAATAACAATCATATAACAAATAATAAGCACAGCACAATAATAAACTAAAATCACTTTCCTAGCAATGACGTCAAAATTTGTTGCAATGTCGCGGTCACACAAATTAATTACCTTAGCTTAAATAAACAAGATAGTATAGAGCAGGTAAGGGGTCGATCTTATGAGGAAGGTTTAGTTCAGATTTTTTATGTTATATGATATGCAATTAGGGGAAATATTATCAAAATATCCAAACCTACTTAGATTTGAAAGGTATGGGTCATTTAGTCTCCTTTTACCCCCTTGTTCTTCAAACCAGTAACTAAAAATGATGAAGGATCCCTGAGAAAAATTAACCTCAACCCCCTAGGCTAACTATAAAGGAAACTAAAAACAACTAAGAGGATAAGCAACAAAGATGAAATAAGGCCACTTTCTAAAGTATCTAACTAAGGATAATGAATAAAATGGAAAGAATAAAACTTGGTAGAGGACCGGCCACAGGAATGGGGCTAGCCATAATGCATTGTGTAAGAAGATGCATGTGTATGTTCATGTTAAAATCATGTGACTCTGATGGGATTTGATGACAAATGTGTGTTGGAATTGAAAATACATATGTGTGTTCATGTTAAAATCATGAAACTCTATTGGGATTTGATGACAGATATGTACTGGAATTAAGAATGCATGTGTGTGTTCATGTTAAAACCATGTAACTCTGCTAGGATTTGATGATATATTATGTTCTGTAATTGAGAATGCATGTTCGTGCTCATGTTAAAGCCACTTAACTCTGCTGGGATTTGATGATATATTATGTGCTAGAATTGAAAATGCATGTGTGTGTTTTGCAATAAATTTATGATTTGCTGCCCAAATTGAGTTGCTTGCAACGAATTAGAATTTGTTGCCGAAAATGTGTTTTGCATTGAATTTGTGATTTGCTGCCAAAAGTGAGTTTCTTGTAGCAAATTTGTGATTCATTATTGAAATTGAGTTGTCTGCAGCCAATTAACATTTACTGCTGAAGATGTGTGTTTTGCAGTAAATTTGTGATTTGCTACCTTATCTGCAGTGAATTAACATTCGCGGCTGAAGATGTGTGTTCTGCAGTGAATTTGTGATTCGCTGCCAAAATTAAGTTGTTTGTAGCAAATTAACATTTACTACTGAAGATGTATGTTCTATAGTGAATTTGTGATTCGCTGCTGAAATTGAGTTGTGTACAGTGAATCAGCATTCGCTGCTGAAATTGAGTTGTGTACAATGAATTAACATTTGCTGTCAAAGTTGTGTTGCCTACAATGAATTAGTATTTGCCGCCGAAATTCATGATCTATAACGAAATTATGATTCACTGCCAAAACTGAGTTGTCTACAGTGAATTAGCATTTGCTGCTGAAAGTGTGTGTGCTGCAGTGAATTTGTGATTCATTATTGAAATGGTGTTGTCTGTAGTGAATTTATGATTCGCTGTCGAAGTAGTATTGTTTGTAATGAAATTATGATTTGCCATCGAAATTGAGGTGTCTTCAGTGAAATAGTTTTTGTTGCTGAATTATGTAGCCTATAGTGAAAAAAAATTCATTGTCAAATTATACAGTTTATAGCGAACCAGTTTTCACTGCTGAATTGCATGGCCTCAGCAAATCAGTTTTCACTGCCGAATTGTGTGGCCAACTGCGAATCAATTTTGTTACCGACTTCTACAATAAGCCTCTAGGGCATAAATGACTCAAATGCTTGTGACAATTTCATTGTATGATGGTGTAAAATGTGAAACACTTGAATGTGAACATATGAACTCTTGAAATAAGTATGGTGATTAATGTGATAAAAAAAATAAAAATGCACTGATTTGTGATCGATGATGTCTTAGGTGGTGCAGTCAAAATTGGACCATCGTCAGGACAAGGACAACCTGCAAGTGAAGCAGGTAGGTAACTTTCAACTTTCTTTTTCATAACGTTGAATTATGAAATACTTTATCATGAATGTTATTGTATTTTGTTAGTACAGATATCAGATTGTCAAATGCATAAATGTTGACAAATGATTGATTAGCTTTGATTAATGGTATCCGAATGAATGACCAAAACAAATGGTTGATTAGTTTTAGCTAATGGTGTATAATTATTGATTAGCTTCGGCTAATGGCATCCAAACGTATAATTATTATTAGATCCTTTTTGTTTAAATTCGTGATGACTATTAGTAGGACATGAATGCAAACTCATGTCTATCCATGTATATTTTTAATGTGAACTTCTAATCATACAAATATAATAATGTGTTTATATAAGATTCATTTTTGAATGAAATGTGATTGTTGTTGGAGTATAGATTGTATCTTGATGATGTGAGGAAATAGCTTTGCCAATTACCAATATGATGTGTGACAAGTATGTATAAAAAAATAAAATTATCATTGTTTTGGGCTTGAAAAATTGGGTTGTTACATTTATATACCACAATTCTGATTTTGATAGCAAACATAGCAATATATTGTTACAATAATAACTTAGAGTCCACTTAATAATTAAAATAAATAAGCATAAGAAATAAGCATAGGAAAACAAGCATATTCATCAAATAAACTGGAAAGAAAAGGTGAAATAAATCTTATAGTTCTTGAAATCCAAAGGTTTCTTTATCCTTGCAACCAAGAAAAAAGAGCTTAGCCTTGCATATCTATTAAACAACTAATCAAAAAAATAAATAAAAATGAATGATTTTGGGTTTTTGGAGGAAAGGGTGTGTTTTCTTCTCTTTTATAGCCTCCTTCTTTCCTTTCTCTCTTTCTTTTTATTTGATAGGGAGCCATAATCCCCCTTTCCTATAAAATAATCATTTTCTAAGTAGACAATTTACATTTAAGTATTTTAATAACTATCTTTCAAAAAAGAAAAAGAAATAGCCTTGTATAAAATCTTCAAGCTTTGACTTTTGACTTGGAAGAGCTAAATTGTCAAAATAAAGACTTGGATGTCGGTTTGGATGCTTTGAGAAGTACTTTGGATTTGTTTATTCACAAAACCTGTTTGTTGGCTAAATTTATATGTCATCTTAGAAAAATCATATATCTCTCATATGAGCTTCTTTTCTGCTAAAATTTGGTAGGTTGATAGGTCTTTGAGTTAGGAAGCCAAAACCATTGAGTTTGCATCTAATGGATTTCTCTAGCTCAATATATTCAAGTCGAAATGGTCGAAGGCAACACTAGCAGAATGCGAGGTTTGTCTTTGAAAGCTGTAATTTCCATGCTTTTTATTTTTTTATTTTTTCTTACCATATATTTATAGAAAGGTATGGATGTTAATTTTCTAATACCATTGGAATCACTTCATTTTGACCTCTAGAGCTCAAGCTTTACACAAAACATCGATTGGAGGTCAAATCTGTCAATTATCTCCAATTAACTTCCATTTGAATCTTACAACCAAAAGTACCTTCAAAACATAAAACAAAGAAATCAAGGCATTTTATATATATAACATAGGCCAAAAGCTAGGTAAATATGGGTAAAATTATCAAATAATATGGTTGCATAATCCATTACCTCGACAATCAGCTAGAAACCAACTTAAGATCTTTGAAGAAATATTAATAAACAATGTTTAGCAATGAAATAGATATATGATAGGCTTCTTCCCACATTACAAGATGCTTTACCATTCGATTAACACTAAAGCATAAGAGCTTAGAAGCAATGTGGTCTAGAAGATGTCATGACCACATCAAATGGCTTCATGATTTTTCACTTTAAAACTAGTGTAGAGATGTACTGTAACAGTCTCAACTTAAAAACTCAATATATATATATATATATATATATATATATATATATATATATATATATATATATTCTTGAAATTTCAGCAGAGTTTCATTTGTATTCTTTAGATACCAAGTTATTGACTCAATCATTTCTCAACCTGTAATATCAATCATAATATTCATTCCCATCATTTAGGACTTTAAAAACTTAAGCATATTTCAATATCTCAATTCCATTTTCTATAGAAAATTATAATAAAACTAATAAATTCTTAACATGCATCATCTCTGTTTTTTTTTTTAAGTATTTGTACGTAAATATATATACGACCAACCATAATTCAACTTAATAATAATAACATTATAAATTACATCATACACAAGATAATAAATTAAACATTACAATTTTAGACATGGAAGTATATCACAACAAAATATTAGTTTTTTCCAATTCCATTAATCACATAACAAAATTATTTATTTAAGCATTTACTTTCCAGATCAAGGGTGCGATGTACCTAAAAACATAATCGCAATAAACATGAGTAAAACAAATTCATATTTCAATAAGTAATTGATTAAGGACTAATTATTCATATACATTAAAGTGACTTTCATACCATAGAATTAATTTTCTTATTTTCTTTTTTGAAAATTTCTAATTTCATAAATTCTCTTCTAGACATAGGGATAAATCTACTAAAAAAAAAAAAAATCAAGAGTGCCTCCCACAAACCAGCATATTTAACTTCAAACTTTTACAATTAATACATTTTACATCAAGTGATTATCCTATTAATTTGTAAATTAATTTTCTTAACATGGCCATTCAACTAGGCATAAATTCAAGTTATTAGGAAATGATCTCCAAGGCTTGCCCATTCATCAGGGCATTATTTTCAGTAACTAGGAAAAATATTTTCAAGGTTCACCCATTTACCAGGGCATTATTTCCACTAACCAACACTATAATTTACAATCTATAAAATTCCTTTTACAAAAAAAAAAATATAAACTAATTAATTACTCCAAGCTGTCGAACACCTACCTGGTGTCTATGCGTGTGAAGAGGTTCATTGTTACTGATTAGGTCTTACGGCCTCCTCTGTATCAACAAAATTTACTTTGTCATTGTTCATTCATTTGAACCGGAAAAATTCTAATACGCATTACATATTCTCTGATTAAAACCAACAACCTTAATTAAGTTTAATTGACTTTTAATTCAAGGAGGATAAAACCCCTCCTTTCGAAACATTTATTTATTTATTTTCACAAAAGTCTCTATTCAATTTAACCTATCAACATCAATTGTCTTCAATTTAGTAAGATTCCTCAGTAATATTATTTAAACTCTATTCTCTAATTTTTCTTCTCTATTTAGCCAAAACTCCTCAATAATATCATTTCACTCTATTCTCAAATTTTTCTTCTCTATTTAGCCAAAAACAACCTAGGGAAGGAAGTGAAGATTTTTCTTTTCTCTTTGAAAAATTCTTACTCCATTCATCTAATAACACTTATAAACTTTCATCTTCCCATATTTTCCAAACAATTGTATTAAACCTCAAATCCCCTAAATTATTCCTCTTTTGGCCAAATATTCAATTAAAATGGGGAAAAATAATTTTTGCTTCTTTTTTTTAAAATTAAACACTTACCCAATCATAATTCATGCTTTCTAACATGGTTCAAACATAATTTGCATTATCCCTATAAATTATAACATAAATCCACAACTTCACATAATCATAATTTTGCATAATCCTTCATCAACACATAAAATTAAAGGAATTAATCATTTGGAGCATGTTATTTACCTCACTTTGATAAGGATTTAAGAAAAGAATGCAAGAAAAATCAAGTTTTCTTCTTCTTCCTCTTCAAACTCTAGCTTGAAATCCTTCCTCCAATGCACTCACCACATTAAAATCAACCCCCTTTTGGTGTTTAATTAAGTTAATCACTTTAATACTCACTTTAATTAGTGTAATCAATGAGAATTTAAGTAGAAAAATCACACAATTCTTCCCCTTCTTTTTGTTTCCAGCTCACGGCTAAAAGAGAAAAAAATGGAGCATTTATAGTCTAACTTTTACCTATTTACACATTGGCCCTCATTTCTTCTCATTTCTATTTTTTATCACTCAACTCTTCTTTTTACTTAATTCACACCATAGCATCTTATATTTTATTCTATTGTATCTAATTACAATACTTAAAATCCTTTTATTTAATCTATTCGGTACTTTATTTATTTTACTCAGATTATAATTTAGCTGGTTTTCACATAGGCTGTGATGGAGAAAGGACCATGGATGTTTTGAGGAAAAAACATCATCTTGCAGTAATGGCACCCCCGCTCTAGTTTGATAAAAACAAGATCTCCACACTCCCAATCTACTTTCATCTCCATGGATTGCCATTTCCATTATGGTCCAAGCAGGGTCTGAGCTTGGCAGTAAGCATGGTTGGCAAACCATTATCCTGCGATGAATAAATATACAGGTGCATAAGATTAAAGTGTGCTAGAGTGTGTGTAGAGATTGCAGCTTCCTTCCTCTCTATCTACAAGTTTACGATTGAAAACCCCCTTTCCATATAACCAATCACCATCGAGGTTGATTATGAATGGAAGCCTCCTAGTTATGACCAATATAAGTTGTTTGGACATTCTTGTCCCCTCAAAGTTAGCTCCTCATTCCACAGGCAAGGGCCAAACTAGTACAGACGCTACCTTGTCTCAAGTCCCATTCCAAATAGAAAATCTTCTCATATCTTCCCTCCTTTAGATCCCTCCTCTTTTACCATAGTTGAACCCCATTTCATATAATCATAAGCCCTCCCTTCACAACCAACGAAAACTCTAGCTAACCACGCCTCAAACCCTCAATACTCTCATAAAACCACACACACCAACCCCCTGCCCTCCCAAGCAACTTCTTGCTGAACACCTAGAGATAAATGATTATGGATTAGAACAAAGCTCAAGTAATGATCCTCTAGCCATTGAACAACTCCAACTTCCCACAATTGGCCTTCTATCATGTATTATGAGCAAAATGGAACCTCTAAGAAGTTATAGTGCAACCTCATCTACAACTAAAGAGGTCTCCATTAAGACCTCAACAACCCTTGCCCTTTCCATAAATAGCTAAAAAAAAGGGAATGAAACGTAAAGAGGCATGTCATAACCGATTTTTGGGTTATTCCTTAAATTTATTTTTTTTTTCAAAAAAAAAATAAGGACTGATATTTTAGCAAAAAAAAAAAAAATACAACCTAGGAGGGTTTCAAATAAAGCTGTAATTTTGGAGCCTCATTGTATCCCATTTTACCAAAAACTAGAGAGACAATGCAGATTTCAGGATAAATTAAATTATTATCAAACGAATCTGCTTAAAAATTAAGCCTAAAGAAATAATTAGATTTTTAATAGGACAATTTGATTTAATCATGAGCCAAATTGAAAATTAATTATGTCTAAGAATTAATTTAGGTCCAATTAAAGGCTTTAATTAGGTGCAGGACTTAATTATATTTTAAATTAGTCAAATTAATTTTATTAGGGGCTTTATTGGTGAAAACATAAGTTTAGGAGCCTAATTTGGGCTTAATTAAGAAGATTGAAATTTTAAGAGACTAAATTTAATTTTTACCAGGTCAATTGATTGAAATTAGAGGCATGATTGCAAAAAAATCAAATTGTTTTGGTTAATTAGGGGTTAAATTGAAAAAAATTCATAGCCAAATCCGTAAAAGATGTCGAACTATAGGAGCTTAATTGATTGAAATTAGGAGTGAAATTGAAGAAATTTAAAAGTTTAATGGTCAATTGAGGGTCAAATTACAGAAATATGAAACTAAGGACTATAATGAAAAAGGCGTGTAAATCTGGGGTTGAAATTGAAGTGTTTTCAAAGATGACATTGCATAAAATTAAAGTTTGAAGCCAATCAGATATGTATTTAAGAGAAATCAGAAATTAAAGGGCTAAATTGAACTTTACCAAAATGACGTTGTTTTGGTTACTATTCATCTTCTTTAATTTCTCTAAAAAAACTGCTTAGAAAACTATTTTGCAGATGCATTTAATTCGTCTACCCTTCACCAAATTTGACAAAACTTGCATGAAAATGATTACTTGACATTTCCTCACACCCCGAACGACCATTTAAACATCATTAATAACATCAATTTACAACCTTAAAACAATAATTTATGCCTCAAAACCAAACTTCAACATACATATGCATATTAGTTTAAATATGAACAAATGCACCTAATCACTATAGTAATGAAAAAAAAATTAATAACCAAAGCATAATGTATGAACCAATAATCAAATAATAGTTTAATAGAGCATTGAAAGAAGGAGAGAGGGTATGCATCTATCAAAATTTGAGAGTTCACTATGTAAAGAGAATGTTGTTTTGTTTTCTAGATTATTTGCTGAGAATGTTGTTTTATTTTCAGCTTGTTTTTGATATGATATTGACCTTGATTCTCTTTCTTCCTTCTTTCTTGAATTGGCACACAATTATTGTATTTTCTCTCATAATCAACTCTAAGGTTTTTCTCTCAATCCTTATGTGTCTCCTCTCTTTTCTCTTTGTAATTTCTTTTAAAAAAATTATCTCTTCTTTTTTATACGAAGATCTTCATTACGTAGTCAAATAACCCCCAACGAAGATGATACTTCCCCCAAAAAGCTGAAAATCAGCTTTAAAAAGTGTGACATAATGGAAATTTATCATAAGACACCAACACTAATGAAATTAAATCGAACAACGCCATAATATCAATTATACCTTGATAAGTCAGATTTGATCTTTGTTAAGGCAAAGATAATGTGTTACATCACATAAAACACGAGTTTATTTTATAAATCCATGACTTTCTACTTTTCAGCATGCAAAACATTTATATAATGCTTTAAACAACCCTAATGGATCCTTATATATGAGCTGATTTGAGCTCACTTACAAAATTGACCCAAATAATTAAGAATAAACCAAATACTGAGAAGAAAATAATAAAAATTCAAAATTAATATCCTAGATATGTTAGAATCAGATTTGTCACCCCTAAAAAATCCTAAATAAGCTAGGAAATCTTATCCGAATGTGGAACTAATTATGAAGTCTTCTTACATTCATGTGCTTAGTTTGCTTGTTTTACATGCACAATTAATGAAGAAAATCTCTCTATTTTATAATTGTTAATTTAGTTTCCTTCCTAGACTAAGAGCATCATCAATTAATTTATCCTAGCTTAGGAAATCAAATATGACAGCCCCTATAACATCCTTTGTTGACTATGAAACTTCCTTTTTTATTGATAAATATTATCCTAAATAATAGGAAAAATAATAAATAAAATTTCCTTGAATTTTAAGAGAATATTTTGTTGATTTAAATCCTTATAGAATTAGAAAATCAACCCCAAACAAATCTGATATGATTAATTAACCCAAACCAACTTTGGACCTCATATGGCCTAAATCTATATTTGTTAAGAAGGACCAAACTAGACCTAAAATACACTCTAAATAAACTTTTTTTGCTACCTAAAAACATCCTATGTATAACTTGTCCTAATCTAGTTGAACTACCTACTAAAAGAATTGGGTCAAACCCATCATCCATAAGACACATCAATCTGACTGAATACATCCATAGGTAAGAACCCATTATGAAAAAACCAAGGTTGATCCATATACTAAATTATATCAATAACCAATCTCAAACACACAATTGAATGCTTACTATAAGGAATCGAAGGCTGAACTTGAACCGTATCATTCCCTTCTTCTTCAAGAAGATTTGCCCTCGAGTCTTGAATTGGATCAATAACAACTTCATTAGCCTCTTGTTTAAACCTTTGGAATTCTCTTATTGTTAACACCTTTCTCTAACAACATTGAATGAAAGTAGTGACTGATAAGAATTTCAAATAAACACGTCATACTAACCACTTGCGTATATACTTTTAAATTAATACCATAATGGCTTTCCTTCATCTTTTATTCTTTTGGGATTGTACCTTATTTTCCTATGAAGCTTGAAATTCATAGAATAATCTTCTACAATTATCAACTTCTTGTTCTAAAACCCTCAAATCATGACTTAGTTTTTCGTATCCTTGAGCTAGAATCCTCATGTGTTCCCTCTCCCTTGCTGAATACATGAAACAAATAGGAAAGCAGCAGCAGAAGAAGAAGAAGACAAAGACAAAGACAAAGACACAATAACAATATAGTTTATGACAAGAAGAACATTGATTTAGACTTGAAATTGCAAATCTGACTTTTGTTATTGTTAACACCTTTCTCTAACAACATTGAATGGAAGTAGTGACTGATAAGAATTTCAAATAAACACGTCATACTAACCACTTGCGTATATACTTTTAAATTAATACAATAATGGCTCTCCTTCATCTTTTATTCTTTTGGGATTGTACCTTATTTTCCTATGAAGCTTGAAATTCATAGAATAATCTTCTACAATTATCAACTTCTTGTTCTAAAACCCTCAAATCATGACTTAGTTTTTCGTATCCTTGAGCTAGAATCCTCATGTGTTCCCTCTCCCTTGCTGAATACATGAAACAAATAGGAAAGAAGAAGAAGAAGAAGAAGAAGACAAAGACAAAGACACAATAACAATATAGTTTATGACAAGAAGAACATTGATTTAGACTTGAAATTGCAAATCTGACTTTTGTTTGGACCAAAATTGATCGAAAAGAAACATATTCAAAAATGACTCAAACAACAGCCAAATATCCCAAATATAATGATAATATAATGGTAGAAACGGAATCAACAAAAACAAAATAAGTTTTGAAAGCTAACGCAAAATAGACCTGTCATGACAAGACAAAACCCGATTGAAGAACCTAAAGAAAACTATATCCAAATGATCTCAAATTTAATATATTTTGCGATTAGGACCCCAGTAAACAAAATATAAATTTTAAGCTAATTACGAGTTGATTTCATATGGATAAGAAATAGCCTCTTTAAAACCTGAATTTAGCACCTAGGCCTAACGATGTCCAAATGACGTGAAGTGTGATATTTAGCATGATTTCACACTAAATAACCAGAATATCAATTTTGAGTTAATTGAAATAAGTTTTGAAAATGCTTCTGCTTTACAAATGTGTTGCAGAAGTGTCTTAACCCAAATAACATTTTTTGATTGCTTTTTTTTTTTTTTTTTTAACTTTAATTAGTACACAATAAACACAAAATAACAAGAATAAACACAACAAAGAAAACAACTACTAACCTGAAATAAAATGAAGACAAACGAAGAAAAACTAACGTGAAACAAATAGATAACGAAAACAAGAAGGATATAACTTGATTCTGGAGCCTAGCTCTAATACCAATTTATACAAATCTCTTGATAGATGATACTTCCCTAAGAAAAAAAGCTAAAAATTAGGTTTGAGAAGCGTGACATAATGGAAACCTGTCCCAATGCATCAACACTATTGGAATTGAAACGAAAAACGCCACAAGGTCAATTATACCTTGACAAGTCAGATTTGATCTTTGTCCCTGCAAAGATAACATTTTACATCATGCAAAACACAAATTTATTTTATAAATCCATGGCTTCATGCTTTTTAGCATACAAAACACTTATATAATGCTTTAAATAACCCTAATGGATCCCTATGCATGGGTTGATTTGAGCCCACTTACAAAATTGACCCAAATAAATAAAAATAAACCAAAGAGTAAGAAGAAAATGATAAAAATAATAAAAATCCAAAATTAATATCCTAGACATGCTAAAATCAGATTTGTCACCCCTAAAAAGTCTCAAATAAACTACAAAATCTGATCTAAATGTGGAATTAATTTTGAAGTCTTCTTGTGCTTAGTTTCCTTGTTTTACATAGAAAATTAATTAAGAAAATCTTCCTCTTTTATACTTGTCAATTTAGTTTCCTTCCTAGAATAAAAAAATTATTAATTAATCTGTCATAGCTTAGGAAATCAAATTTGGCAACCCCCAGCATCTGTTGTTGACTAGGAAACTTTCTCTTTTGTTGATAAATATTATCCTAAATAATAAGGGGGGGGATGAGCAAAATTTCCTTGAATTTTAGAAGAATATTTTGTTGATTTAAATCCGTATAGAATTAGAAAATCAACATCAAACAATTCTGATTTGATTAATTAACTTAAGCCAACTTTGGATTCCATATGGCCTAAACTTATATTCATTAATAGGGACCAAACCAGACCCAAAATAAATTATAAATAAACTCTCTTTGCTGCTAAAAAATTATCATGCATAGCCTGTCCTGATTTAGCTGAATTACCCACCAAAAGAATTGGATTGTACCCATCATTTATAAGAACATCAATTTGATCAAATATATCCCTAAGTAAAAACCCATCATGCAAAAACAAGGCTAAACCTTATACTAAATTATATCAACAATTAATCTCAAACATGTAACTGAATCCTTACTATAATGAATACAAGGCTGAACTTAAACCACATCAACTTTACTCAATAGCAGATGACCTTTTATAAGCAAACCAAAACCAAAAATTTCAAAACCACGGTGGTTTTTTCTTATAGGTTGTTGGGGAATATTCCTCTTTGAAATAGGTGGTGCATGATCCCTTTCCTTTTTCCTTTTTGTAAACCAAAATCACATATGAGAAAACAACGTTGGAGTCTTTTCTATCATGGTGAATTTTTCTTTAATCATAAATGATTAGGTTGGGTATTTTGTCAAGATCATTGTGAAGATTGAGCCATAAAAGTATCATTTATTGACCTGAACCTTATATAAGGGATGTAGATATGTCATTAGAAACAAACAATATTGGATTTAGAGGTCTAAAACTCAACATTCATTGATGGGAAGGTGAGCTCTCAATCAACTTGAATTTGTCAATATAGAGGTGGTTGATCAAGGACAAAATGTTATCGAGCTCATTGAAACGAATGAGGTACAAACATGTGATGAGAATAACCGATCCTTATAAAGAAGATGTTTTCAAGTCATGTAGTGGTGGTCGGAGCTTGTGAGGTGGTCAGAGATGCAACATTCACTTGCTTGAAAGTAACAACTCAATCAACCTTTTAGGCTGAAGGAGATGATAAGATGGTCAGATAACATGTCACTTATTTCTTCATTAAAGTCTGAGTGATGCATTGTTCATTTAAATCCTAAAAATTAGGGTTTTTAAATAGCATTTTAAGAAAATTTCAATTGAGTCCATGTCTTTCTAACTTAAGCATATGAATCCTCAATTGACCCTAAAACATTTCAATTTTAGCAATTACACACCTAGAAACCTTGATTTAAATCCTTTAATTTGATTGACCATTTCCCTTTGGTCCTTATCTTCCAGGTTATTCAATTTCACCCTTATCAACCATTAAACTTTTAATTTCTTTCAAGTAGACCTCTAATTTGATTAATTTTAGTCCCCGAACTCACTCGATTTATGCATTTTTGTTCTTGGTTTTTGAAATTCTTCAATATAACCCTCAATAAGCCTTCAATCTTTAAATTTCTTTCAATTCAACCATTCATTGCACCAATTTAACCTTTTAAAGTTTTAATTGTGTCCTTAATCTTTCAATCTTTGCAAATTAATCCGAATTAGGTCTCCAAACTTGATCTTTCTTCAATTCAGTCCTTGATTGAATCCATAAAAGAAGTAAATTAAGTACTTAAACTTAATTAGTTCTTTCAATTTTGGTCAAATTGACTTTTAAATTTAATTTGTCTTCAATTAGTCTTTCATTAAGCCAATTAAACCATTAAAAGTTTAATTAAGTCATTAAACTTAATTAATTCTTTTAATTTTAGTCAAGTTGGATTTCAACCTCCACTTCCTTTCTTTAAAGTTTTTATTTAGCCCATCGAGTCAAAATATCTCAGTCTAGTTATTTTGGTCTGTTGTAGCTTGAGGATTTATTTCCTTGTGTCTCGAAAATATTTTTAGATTTTAAATATTTTATTTTTTAAAATATATTTTTTATAAAATGATTTTTGAAATCCAAAATTGGATTATGATAGCACGCATTGCTCAAATGGTGTTGATGCCTCTCATCCTCTAGCGCGTGGAGAGTATGCACTAGTAACCTTTTGAATTTAAAAATTATTAATCAACATTACAGGACCAAAAATTCTGCCATGAATTTGGAATTAAGAAAAAAAAATCTCCTTGAAAGGATGAAAATGTACTTGGGCATATTGTGTTTATGATTTTAAGGGTAAATATATATTTTCACTGTTTTTATAAATAATAAAAAGATTAAAATACCTTTGGTCAATAATTATAAATTTTTTACAAGAGTAAATTAGTTATTTTACTATTTATTTTTTTTAAAAAAAATAAATATATTCTATGATAATTTTTTAATGAGCAATGAGTCATTGAAAAAAAATCAAATTATCACTAATATAAAGGTAACAAAGTTAAAAAAGATGGATATAACTCATGATAATTTTTTAATGACGAATAAGTTATTAAAAATATTGATTTATCTCCCATACAAAGACACCCAGTTTGTTTTAGAAAAAAAAAATGATGATTTTATTATAATAATTTAGAATAAAATGTATCTAGTGTTATAGTAAAAAAAATCATGGCCAGTAAGTTTTTGCATAATATATATGTTGGAATAAAAATGAGAATATCACCTGCTATAGAAAAATTTACGCGCTATAAGTTTTTTTATATATATAATATATATGTTGGAATAAAATAAGAATATCACTGAGCCGTGCAATTGGGGACCAAAACTCCATTCTACGGAACAAAAAACCTAACGTTACCTCACTATTTTTATATATATTAAATAAATCTATAAAAGGAAAGGAAGAGCTACCCTACACGGCGGCTCCAGCGAGAGCTACAATCCCCTTCCTCGGCTTCCCCTTTCCTCCGCAGACATCAATCAATAGGATGTCGAATCCAAACACTACTAATTCTTCCTCGGAAACTGTTTCTCGGATCCTTATGGAACACGAATTACCTTTTTAATTTCTTTTGGAGTTTTGACTTCGAGAGACAACAAACGATTATACAAACCTTAAGAAGACATTACACGGCATGGAAATCGAGGTTTCGAGTTCGATACGGACGTCAACTGTGGATTTCGAAGAGAGAAACAAGGATCAGGTGCGCGTGAGGAGAAAAACCTTGAAGGTAGTGCTGGAGCAGTGCCAGAGAGCTCTTGAATTGCTAAATAACGCTGACGGGGTTGACGATGACGAGGATACCAGCGGAGAGGAATCCAAGGAAGTGGAGTCGTCGCCGAGCCGAGACAGCTCATCAACTCCCCTTGGCGATCAAGAAGCCGATGAGGTAGAGTTTTTGGCTAATGGCCTTGTTTTCTAATTGATGTTATAGGTTTTCGATTACAAGAAAACTTTATTTAGCTAATAACTATCCTTAGATAATTAATATCTGGATGAATTTAGAAGGAAAAAGAAGGAGAACGAACTGGATGCTGTGAATTATTGGAGTTAAACAAATAAAATGTAGAAGAGAGAGTGTTGAAGTTTGCTCCTGAGATGTTGTCTTTTTTCTTTTATCTCTATCTCTCTTTCTTAAACTGCATAATTCAAGGATACGGTTAGTATTTCATAGACAACTAATTTATTTGGATAATATGGACATAATTGATAATGTGGAAGAAGCTAGAATTTAGTATTTTCTGGATGGAATTTGTTTGGCTGTTTTATTTGGTTAATTTGCAAAATTGAGTGTTATTTAAGCTATCTGTGGTTCAATAAGACGGCAATCACTTCGTTTTTTTTTCCCTGATGCAGTTATGCGACCTCCTCAAATCGAGAGTTGAATGCCCTGACTTCCTTGAGAAGCTTGAGTGTGCACAACTCTCTGTTTCACAAAACATTACTGGTAAGTGCTGAGAGATGCTTCTTGCCATAATATAGCTGATCTGCTGTTACCAATTGCATGCAGATTTATTTGTATGTTGAAGTTTATATGTAGAACATCAGTGCTTGGATATTTAGGATGGTAGTTTCCTCATTATATAGCCTAGATGTTAATGAGCTCTTGTATGGTGGCAGAAGAAGGTAGTTCTTGGGACATGATCAGTGAGAATGATCTCTGGGAAGCTGAAATTGATGAATCAGATCAGGAAGATTATGTCCTTGTCCGGGAAGAAGATATAGTAGAGGGTATCGCGTGCTTCATGGCTGCCTATTTGTTGTCTCTTAAGCAGACAAAGGTATGTGATGTTATTAGTTCATAGTACCTTTTCCATAATTGTTGAAGTAATAAATTGTGCTAATCATTGTGATCTTCTTTGGTGTTTGTGCCATCAATCCTATGCCCTACCTGTTATATCTGTGATCCACAACTGTTAGGCGAATTCTCCAGGCTGGTTGATTCCGAAGAATTTATAAAATTAGTCTCATCTATTGCTTGTATATCAGCACAATAAAATACATGGATGTATGTGCATATGCACAGAGGCACTGCTGCACACATGGATACACTTATAAATACAGAACATCGAGGGGTAATCATATTAGTGAATAGGAGCTGTTGGAATGTACAATTTACATCTTTTTTGGAGGAAAACCTTATAACATGTGTCCATGCAACCAATGGATATCATTGGAATGAAATATCCTGTTTGACCATAGTTTGCAGCTGTTTTATTGCTTGATGCAAGATGTTTTGAGTACTGAACTGTGTTTGTTGTATCACCACAATGAGTTGGCTTTTAATCCGCTGCATGTGGGCTGCAAGGAAATTTTTCGGTGTCTTTAGTGCTAACAAAGACATTTTGTCCGAGATTCTTATATGGGTACTTTCTACTTGCAGGATTTGGCCCCTACGCAACTCCAGGAAGGTCAGTTCAAAGCTTTTATAATAACTTCTAGTCCTGTTCCGAGCACATTTTATTCTTCAGCTGAAATAAGCTTCCTTTTCAGCACTTAATGCGAAAGAATTCTGACATTTCCTGTTATATTTCTTTTAGCCCTTAGCAAGACATTCTCAGTAAAAAAGAAAAAAGGAAAGCTTCGGAAGGCCTGGGATGGAAGCAAAGTCATTTATAATGTAGCATCTTGGGGAGCAACTGCCATTGGGTAGGCTATCTAATTTAAATTGTTATTAATTTAGTGGTTTTTCTTCTTGCATTGGTCATCCGATTATCTTTATGTTTGGTTTTCTTGTACACAATATCCATCAAGTCTACATTTTCCTCGAATGATATTTTGATATGCATATTATCATTCAACTATAACTGGAAAGAAAATTTTTGCTGACATTCTCCCGATGATTCTGGTTTCTCTACTTAACAGGTTATATCAAAACCCTGTACTCTTCGGGGCTGCCTCAAAAGCCTTCTGGACTTCCTGTCATGTTATATCCAAGCTTCTCTGATGTCCTTGGTACATATTGGGATCCACTGTTGTAGTCATGCTTGTGCTGCCATTGCAGCTTGGAGTTTCACCTGTGAGCCATTCTTTTCATGCTACAGACGAATTGATTTCCCTGACATCATTTAATCTGTAAATATTCTTCCTTCTCAAGTATTTGCGAGTGCCAATTCAAATTCATTGGTAAGATGAAATCTCGTTAGTTGTCCCCCTGGACTCCCCTTCCAAACTGCACAATTGGCTTTAATGAACAGAAATGTATCTTACGTTGTTTCAGTTGGAAATAATGAATTTTCATTTTCCATATTTTCTGGCGTGATGGGTTTGCTTGGTGGTAAAAAGGAATGTTTTGGACGTACAAAATTGGTTTGGTCACACAACTAAGTAAATGTTGGCGTCTTCCTAGCAGAACCATTTTACGTGGAATCTAATTCAGAGTTCTATTGAAGAAAATTTGTAGCTCTTGCTCCTGCCAACCCATTACTAAGAAGCCCATTTCATAAGCAATTGGTGAAAACCTCTACAATCATCCTTTATCTTTTTGGGTATAGCTCCTATAGTTTTGCGTATGAGCAACAGATGAAGGGGCTTGTATTGTTTGCGGTGCATATTGTTTTTTTTAAGTAATATATATATATATATATATATATATATATATAACCCATCAAAATTATTTTAAAAAAATTAATTTAAAAATAAAAAGGTTGAAAAAAGGCCTTTTTAAGATCTAGAAGTCAAAGCTACTTAGTGGATGTTTGGCGCTGCAACTGAGGTCGTCATCTGTTATGCCATGTTGGTTTAGGCCATGTTTGTTTCTCAGAAAATAATTTTTAAAAAATAATTTTTTAAATTTTTTTGTGTTTGTTTGTTATTAGAAAAGTTGGTCAACAAAAAACACTTTACAGTTAAAGGAAAAATTTGGCTTGGTTTTCAGGAAAGTGTTTTCCTAGAAAATTTAAGCAGAAAACACTTTCTAGAAGTTATGAAAAATTTAGAAATGTTATATTATTTGCTGATTATATCAAATTTAATCCTCAAATTTTTTATTGCTATATATATTTTGTTTTAAATATTTATTTTTAAATTTTATCTCTTTAAAATTTAATTTTTATATTAATTTTGATCTTTATTTTTATAATTGTTATTTGCTTTTTCCTTATCATTTTTTTATTGAATTTTTTTATCTATTAAATTTGGTCCTCATTCTTTTTGATAATTACTTATTTTATTTGAAATAATTTATGAAATGTGGATTATTATTATTTTAATTTCTTCATCTTTTATTTTTTAGATTTGATCTCTATTATTTTGATCATTATTTATTTTATTTGAGATAATTTATGAAATTATATATATATATATATATATATATATATATTTTAATTTCATTTTCATTTAATTTTTTAATTTGTAAGATTTGTTTCTCATTATTTTAATAAACTTGAGAAAAATAAAATATTAATAAGTTATTTTCCAGCTCATTTTCCATGACATAACTAAACACTGGAAATTGTTTTCTAACTTATTTTTCATTACACTACTAAATATTAAAAAATAATTTATTTTTTAAAAATTTATTTTTTAAAAAAAATATTTTCCAGCAAATAAACAGGTATTAAAATGTTTGGTTAATATTAACCATATTTTTATTACACGTGAGTCCACTAAAATACTGAGGATGGACCTCAGTTTGTTTGTGAAAAGCAGTTTACAATAAACGAGGTCAGTCTGAGCACATGCTATTTGTGGGTTGGGGCAGGGAGTAGTCAGACAAAGCCATGCATGCAGATTTGGCAATAGCACTAGCAAATCAGATAAAAAGTGCAGATCGGAGTAGAATCTACTTGCCTTGCTTCTGAAGAGCTAGGACTTCTCCTGCTGCTTTCTTACCAGCTTCCACACCTGAGATGACAATTAAATTTAGATATCAAATACGCTTGAATGAATAGAAACATCACATGGACTAGATGGACAAGCAAAAGCAACCACAATCATTTCCAGAACCAAATGCAATTTAGAGGCAACAGATAACAGTTCGTATTTACCAGGTTGATTATAAGCATTAGTGTTGACAATTGAGGCATAAAGCCCAATAAGAGGCCCAACAGATGTAGAAGAGAACATGTTGAGCATTTATTAATAGAAAATCAACGGAACTGAAATGGCATCTCCATGGTCTAGAACTAAAACCACTGTCGGTGTTTATATACTGGCTCGTGCTCCCTTTATTTCCATAGACAGCAAGTCTCCTGATCACCTAAAACATTCTTCTGGGTGATTCAATGGGTAAAGGGCGCAAGAAAGAGTGCATAGACCTCAAGTGACAATCCTGTTTGCAGAGGGGATGCATCTGCGAGTCCTCACAAAAGTGGTAACAACTTCGGCAATATTCTTACATGCTTTAATCTTGAAAATCATAAAGCAAATTGATCTAACAGCAATCTTCAAGGTGAAAAACTTTGTGAACAAAACACAACATGATAATTAAAAATGATTTTTTTTTTGTTTTTTACTGATTGCACATACCAGATTACCATCAAGATCAAATTCCTTCCCGAGTGATTCCATCACCAGCTGTTGCAAATACCTGCTAAATAGTAATAGGCTGTCCTTGTATGGAAGCACAGCCATGTCCTGTCGAATGTGAACAAGCAAAAAATATTGATATTCGTGACTGGTTTTGAATTTCTGAGAACTTAAATAGTGCCAAGCTAGCTTTTAATATGGAAAAGGAATCCGTACCTTAGATCCCACTCCATCAGAAAAGCCCAATACCAACATAAAGCTAGCAAAGCTGCAGGGTTGTTCCTAAGCTGGAGGAGCAATGTAATGGTCAGAAGAAAGATCCCAATGCAATGCACAAATACAGAACAGAATATAAAACCAAGACAGTAAAACAGACATCAAGCCATAGTTAATTACGCAGGCAATCTCATGGCAAGCAAAGTAAAACCAGCAGAGTGGATAATCATTGACCTCTGAACAAAGAACTGAACATGTTCATAGAACTCACGAAATAAAATAAGTAGCTTTCCCACGGAGCTAAATAGACTGCAACATTACTCCAGAAGGGACAGTGGAATATATTGATTGAGTTTTCAGGCCATGACTCCGAAGCAATCTAATTGCACTCATCTAGAAAGCTCCTCAACTATTAAGATGAGAAAACACTCTATTAGTTCTAAGAACTGTCACCGGTAACCGATCCCATTTCTGCAGCTATAGAGGTAAGGCAGAAGATGAAACAGCAAGCATGAATTGGTCTTTCGTATGCTTGATTAAAACAGGTGAATGATGATTCATGCAAGGTCCACTTTACACCAAACTTACATTTATGATATCCTTAGATGACTCATCTATCTGCTCAGCAGAAAAGGGGTGGAAGCACAAAATTCTCCAGAAGGATACCAATCTACTTGGACCACCAAGTATTTTGAGTCCACATTTTTTACCTTCTTATCATACATTGTCCAACATCCTAGGAACATACATTATTCATTGGACAATGGGTTTGCTGGGAACGCAGGCTTCATAAAGTTTTTTTTTTTTTTCTTTCTATTGTTTTTATTTAGATCTCTTAGTCCAGGTTGTGAGTTTGATAAGTTGATCCAAGTTGACTCTATACATAATTTGAGTTTTTTTTTAATTGGACTTCGTAATTTTTTTTTATTTTCTTTCCATGGGATTATCTGATCGGGTTCACTCGAGTTGCAAGTTTAAAAAGTTGACTCTGTTTATTTTATTTTATCATTTTTTAATTAATTTTTTTTTTTCAATTTCACCCTACAACATCTCAATCTTTTTTTTTATTTAGTTTTTTTTTTTAATTTTATCTTTTAATATTAGGTTGCTTGAGAATTAAGCTTTATAATTTTATTTAATTTGCTTTTTTGTGGAGTTATTTTAATCATATAGATATAGTTTTTTTCTTTTCTTGATTCTAATTTTGCAAGGATTGGACAATCAAATTTTATTTTTTTGCTTAATGTTTCACAATGTATAGTTTTATAGAAGCATAACTCTGAATTAAGTTATTAGATCAGTTTGCAGTTTTATCAAAAGTTTTTAAAGATTATGTAAGATCCCACATCGGAAACGAGTGTCCAGAGCCAGGGCCTTATAAGTGCATGCTCACCTTGACTAGTAAGACGCATTTTAGGAAGTTCCGTAAAGGTGTGGGCGAACAAAAGACATTGCAATACGGGTTAGAAATTGCTATGCAGTTTTACTATTTGTTTCCATATAATTTGTGTACTTTTTATTTAGTAAGAATTTATTTTTTACGAAAATAATATAAATGGAAATAATTAGGATTATTTTGGAAAGGATTTCATGTTGGAAACCAGAATTAATTATGGCAAGGATTCCTTGTTTGGGTTGGACAATAAAGGCGACCCATGGAGTTAAGTAATTGTTAAGGATTCGTACGAGAACCTGAGATTAATTAATTAATTGAGAAGGTCTACATGCTGGCAAAGGACAACACATAGGCGACATGGGTATAATTAATTTCATAGTCGGCAGGTTTTGGATTTCTACATTAATTATTTCTGCATAATCAGCAAGTTTTGGATTCCTTATAGCCCAAGTACACCAAGGCAGCAAGTCGGTTGAGACTTTCCAAAGGGTACAAAGTTCAACTATCTTATCTTATGCAAGAGAGATTATTTCGGCCGAGATTTTTTTAGGGATACATGACAGTTTGTTTAATTATTTCAGTTTTAAATCTTTATTATTTAATTTACATACTTAAGGTTCTCTTTAAATGGGGTTTGATGTCAGCTATTAGTCCATTAAGTCCATTAAAATTTATTTTATTTATAAATTATAAATACTTTTTTTTTTAGGGTTAAAAAGACATATCAGATTAATATTTATTATTATTATAACTTATTTTATGCTTGCGTGAGAGAGATTTCTGTACTTTTAGTTTTTTATTAAATTATCTTGACTTCTGAAAAAATAACTATTTTTATGGTGTTTTGTTTTTCTCATTAGTGATTCTTTATAAATTATTAGATAGGGGTTTCATTCCAGTAGTTTTGATATTTCAATTTAGGAAATTGTTATATCATCTAATTATCAATAAAATTTGGTTTTATCCTTCTTGAGTCTTTTTTTTGTGAGTTCCAGGGCTCTTACCATCCAATTTCACATCACTTCAATATTTGATTTGTTGAAAATAAAGTTTCATAAATAAAAAAACATTATTTTCTTTTTATGAAATTATTATGGTCTCATAAGCTAGGTGGTAGGACTAACATGTTAGCCTATGTTGACTTGGGTTTTTTTTTTTTTCATTATTTTTTATTTCATCCTTTAATAGTAGTTGGTTAGAAACTGAACTTTTTATTTTTTATTTTTTTTGCTTTCTATGGAATTATCTTAATCTCATAACCCGGGTTACAAGTTTGACAAGTTAATCAGGTTTATCGAGTAGTTTTTTTTTTTTTTTTTTAATTTAATATTTTTTTTTCAATTACATCCTTTAATATTGGGTTAATTAGGAATTAATCTTCATAATTTATTTTGATTTGCTTTCTATAAAGTTATCACAATTTCATGACCAAGTTGCAAATTTGACATGTTAACCCATGTCGATTCAATATATTGTTATTTTAATATTTAAAAATGAGTGTCATCCAATACGTCATCATATCAATATTTTAAAAGATGTCATCTAATATGTATCATATTTTTGAGCTCATGATTAATGTTTTTTTTTTTATTAGAAAACATGTCAACAATATTTGAATATTTTTTATTTAAAAATAAAATTGATCTGACCAGCAGTGTAGCGCAAAGCCAATAATCCAGTAATTTACTAAAAAAGTATAATTTCATGAATTACGATACCTATCAAATATCTATTGGCTTTTTACTTATTATGTGTAAACATGAATGAATTTGAAATTTATTTTCGAGAAAATTATATCAACCCTCCTTGTAACATCCTGGAAATTTGAAACATAACAATACAAACACTTATCATGTAGATATAAAAAGTTGGGATTTTTTTTTATTTTATATATAACCTTTGTAATTCTTTATTTTCTTATTACATTTTATTATTTTTATATACTAATATTTTTCTCATAACAACTTCTAATGTATTCAATACTAAATAAGAATCAAACCAATGTGTAGTATTTTCAACATGTTTTAATTTATGTTCGCAGTACTTGATCTTTTATCCATAATGATGTTATATATTTCCATTCTATAATTTTGTTTCTTGGTGATATCCTTGTTGTATTTTCTACTATCAACCTATTATATGATCAATAATGTTTTGTTTAAAAAAAAAAGCTAAAGTTTTGTTTATATTTGGGCTTTATCCAAAATCTTGTCCCACTAAGCCTATATAAAAACTCTACCCAACAGGGATCACATTGTAGCCTCAGGCATACCCCATTTCATTAATTGTTTTCTCATCATTTCTAGGTAAAAAAAATTTCAACATTCTAAAATGACATATGAAATTCTTTGTTTATCTAATTGCGTAGATCATGTGGCTTACAAATATATACAAGGATAAGGAAAACAAAACATAAAAGAACTAAATTTAAGTGATTATAAAATGATTAATTGCGGATCAAAATAAGTGAGTCAAACCAAATATACGTAAAAAAGTGTATATAAATAACAAAACACCTAGATAACTAAATATTACTAAAGACTATATGAACATTGTCCATCTGAACACGATGGACCTGCAACATGTACAACAATAAATATATTAAGATAATTTATAATCAAAATCTTAATGAATAATACTTACTTATTCTTAGGATAATTTTATATCTCTTTACTATTTGTATTTGTACATAACTTCTGATTCTTTAAATCTTCATAGACTTGCTATAATTCTCAATCTAATCATATTCATGTCCTTACTAAAGATACTCACACCCAAATATTCGTAGATATATTTACATGTTAAAAAATAAGGACCATTCATATCCAATATACAAGGACTATTCATATCCAACATTTCCATCCAAGGCGGTAGACTACTCAATCATTGGTCTCCATTTACAATAGTAGATTGCTCAATCATTGGTTTCCATCTGCATTGACAAACTACTCAATCATTGGTCACCATGCATATCATTTCTCAACATTTCATCTTATTACTTAATTATTATGCCATTTCTCTCTCATTTTAACATATCCTTTCATGTTTCTCTTTATTCACATATATCACACTTTACACATAATTCAATTGAAAAGGAATAAATGCAGTAAAATTGAAGAATAAAGTGTATAAGTACCTATTTGTCTTTTTCAATCCACATAATTCACTAATGGTCGATCCTATTCTCGATGCCTCTACTAATATTCAAAAAGATACCATTATCAGTATCATAGTACTTTCATCATATAAATTTTCACATTACTTTAATCTCACTTATACAAATCATCATCATTATTTATTATTATTATTTGCTTTCATTTGACACATTATTACATCAATATGAATCAAACTATATAATTTCTTAATTTATGAATCCTATTATTTTCCATAGGAAACATTTACTTCTTATTAATTTTTTTGTCATCCTTTATTCATTTCTTATTTTACTATTTATTTACTAAACACTAACCTATATATTTAAATACTAGTTCTCAAATTCCTAAATTTTCATGTATAATCCTAACACTACCAACATTCAAATACATTCTCCACACATACTTTTAATTTTATTAAATTAATTATCCATGTTCTTTTATTTTCATTTTTAGGTTATATCAAACCTCAACTTAAATGGGATTTCTAATTTATTTTCTTCTCACATATTTTTCATAACATAAATCTTATGCCCATTTATAAATTCTAAGATAACTTTCTTGTACTTCAATCTTTTATACAAAATTCTTAATATGTAAACATGCTTAACATTAATTTCATTGTTATAAAGTTAAATGTTAAATATCAATAACATTTTACTACGTATCAATATCATAAAAATACAATAAAACTCTCGAATAATTTTCAAATAACAAGAGTCTTTTGAGTCACTCAAAATTGTAATTTTATTATTACAATCTCCAATACACAAGTGTTGTGTCTATGACTCTCTCTCTCTCTCTCTCTCTCTCTCTCTCTATATATATATATATATATATATATATATATTAAAAAATCCCATGCCATTAACTTTTACCGTGAGAAGCCAAATCAACATTTACTGATCAAACCCTCTCACCATTCCCCTTTCAAGGCTTCAGTCGAGCTTTATAAATACTAAAAACCAAACCCAAGAGTCTCATAAATTATGTTATAATATCAAATGTTTATGCTGTAAAAAATAAAGTTAATATGAATTATAAGTACTGTAAATAAATAGGTTAAGAATCATATTTAAAATTCCCAAATTAAAAGAAAACTGTAAATAAAAAATAAAAAGCTCAGCTACCATCTCCTTCGTCTAGAAATTTTTTAACAACAAGAAGTTTTTTAGGATCAGACTTTTTTTTAATTTTCTGTTACTGTTATCTTAAATTTCTTGTTTTTTTTTTTCCCTTCTCAATTAGGTTTGCCGGTTTATGCATATATATAATCAAATAAATTAAGAGTTATGTGCGCTAATAAATAAATAAATAATCATTAACAATGTGACAACCCCTTTCTCCTCTCTCAACTAGGAATTAAAAAATAAAATTAATAAATCTCTGTACCAAAATAGAATTAGAACAATTTTAAGGGACTACAATTGTATAATTTGTGTAATTGTTTAAGTTGGAGAACAAAAGTAAATGTTTTTCAAAACTTATGGTACATCACTTATGTTTGTCGCGTTTTTCATTTTGGTCCCCCATATTCCAATCCCACCCTTTCATAAGAATTTGTAATTAATTGCTCCTTAAATAGAACTTAATAGCCCAAAAAGAAAGTTTGAGGATTAAACTGAAAAAAAAAAAAACAAGATTTTACACAATGACAAATATCCCAAGTATGATATTTAAAACACTAATGTTGCATATAGTAAACAAGAAGACACAACGTGATAGACCTATTTTTAATGGGCCTAAAAAAACTCTTATGACCCTCCTCCCATGGACACGCCTAAGGGAATGAGCATGGCTCGAGTCATACGGGGGTTTAGTAGTATGCCAAGCCTAGCCATGTGGAGGCTTCGCAGTTTGCCAAGCCTCGACATGCTGGGTCTGGCGCTAACCATACCCAGACACTATTAGGTTATAATGTGTGCCAAGCTCCAAGCACGTTAGGCTTGACAGTATGCCAAGCCTTTCGTCATGCTTGTGAGAATGCATATCCTCCTTTGGAATACCCAAGGGAATGACCATCCTTTCTGGGCACACCTAATAGAATGAGGTAATATGGGTCTAATAAATATACTAGACTCAAGGCACTTGAACTAGACAGTTAGCCAAGTCCACGATAACGTGGGTGTGACAAACATGCTAAACGCAAAATACTTAGACTTAACATTAAGTAAAGTCCAAGGTAACCTGTGTTTGACAAACATGTCAGACCTAAGACACTTGGACGTGACAATGTTTCGTGAAGGTAAAACATGTCTGGCAAACATGCCAAATCCAAAGTACTTGGATTTGGAAGTTAGTCATGTCTAATGTAACAACCATCCTCCATTGGCATGCTTAAAGGAATGAGATAATATAAATCTGGCAAACATGTCAAACACAAGACACTTGGATTTGGTAGTCAGTCAGGTCTAAGACAACATAGGTCTAACAAATATGTTAAATCCAAGGCACTTGGACCTGGCATACAACTAAGTCTATTGCACTTGAACATGGTAGTTAGCCAAATCCATGATAACATGAGGCTAGTAAACATGCCAGACCCAAAATACTTGGATTTGATAGTTAGCCAAGTTCAAGGTAACACGTGTCTAGCAAACATTCCAAACAAGGTACGTGGACTTGGTAGTTAGCGAAGTTCTAAGAACAACTATCCTCCACTAGACACGCTTAAAGGAATGACCATCCTTCATGGACATGCCCAAGGGAATGATGTAATGTGGGTCTAGAAAATATGCCAGACCCAAGGTGTTTGGACTTGGCAATCAACCAAGTCCAAGACAATATGGTATAGCAATCATACTAGACCTAAGGCATTTGGACTTGACAATTAGCAAAGTCTAAGGTAACGACCATCTTCCCTTAGGCATGTCCAAGGAAATATCCATCCTCTTTTGGTATGCCCAAGAGAATGAGATAACATGGGTCTGACAAACATGCTAGATCCAAGATACTTGAACTTGGCAGTTTGCCAAGTCCAAGACACTTAGACATAGTAGTCAACCAAATCCAAGACAACATGGATTTAGCAACAATGCTAGACCAAAGGCACTTGGACTTGACAGTTAGTCAAGTACAAGGTAACAACCATACTCTCTTAGACGTGCCCAAGTGAATGAGGTAATGTGAATCTAACAAACATGTTAGACCCAAGACACTTGAATTTGACATTTTGTCAAGTCTAAAGCACTTGGACGTGGTAGTGAGTCAAGTTCAAGACAATATGGGTTTAGTAGACATGTTGACCTAAAGAACTTGAATTGATAATTAGTCACGTTCAAGGTAATGACCATCTTTTCTTAGGTGCACGCAAGGAAATTACCATCCTTTCTTGGCATGTCAAAACAAATGACCACTCTTCTTTGAAACGCCCAAAGGGAATGACCAACCTTTATTGGGTCACACCTCGGGGAAGAACTCAGTCTTTGTAGGTTTAGCTATATTTGATGTTTTAGAACCTAATCTCCCTACGCCTTTTAGGTATATAAAAGTCCTCCAATGACATTTTTCTCTCATTAAATGCTATCAAGATAAGATTACACCTTTTAGGTGTATAAAAATCTTTCAATGATCTACATATTTTCATGCAAATTTAATATTGATGTGAGAGATATTTATTTCCCCATTAAATGCTATCATGGTAGTAAGAATCACACTCTAAACCTCCTTTTCAATAAACAGGATAAGACTCATAGACTTATAAATACACCATGAAACCTTTAGAATAAAGGTTCACAATCTTCATACTCTACTATATATATATCCTTTTAGAATATTCTTGTATTTTCTCTCTCTAAAAAAGATACTTATTGAAGTATCAGAGAGTCCTCTTCTTCAAATGAGATTTTTACAGGTACTAGCTATAAACCACATTGGTCTACTAAACATCAAATATGAGCTATCAACTACCTTGGCTAAGGAGAATTAATGAGATTGCTATGATCAATTGAATAACCGATTATCCAACCCGAGAACCCTATTAATAGGCTAGTTAGATTTTTGGGACTTTATCACAAAGATGAATCTCTTCCTTGCTTAAATAACCTTGCGACTGACTTTTGTATCCTTAAAAACCAAGGATTGTTCTTATAGCCCTTTCTTTCCAACGTTAATTAAAGAAGTAAATATCCTTGTGAGATTAAATGTAGTTGTCGCCCTTACTAACTCCTAAATTATAATAGTGTTGTTTGTAATTATAATAATAATTATTTAAAAATGTTTTTTTAATATATCAAATTAATATATTTTTAATTTTTAAAATTTATTTCTAAATATTAACATATGCAAAAATAATTCCAAAACATACAAAAAAATTTATTTTGAGAAAAAAATGTAGATTTTTAAAAAGCACAACCACACCGCAATATAAACACTCCCTACATCTAATGATGTCTCCTAAAAGTTTTCAAATACTGATATTATCCTCGTCCCCCCTTTTCACAAAAAAAAAGACAAGAAAGCAAATAATAATACACAATGTCCATAAATATCTACAAAATCCAGCAATTTTTTTATTTTTACAGCACATGTTTTAAGTATTAAAGAAATAACACAATTAAATTTTTTAATAAAATAACATAATTTATACACATTCAATTAAAAAAATACAATTTTATAGCTTGTCATTATATTGAATAACGATATTCATTAAAACATATTAATGAGTAGGGAGAGAGAGAGGGAAAAAAAAAACTTTAGAGACATTAAAATCTTAATTATAATAATATCAATATTATTAAAAAGACTTTAAAGAAATAAATTTAATTATATCAAGAAATGTAATCAACAATAATATAATTGAATTATACTTCATGCTCAAAGGTCAAAGATGATTTACTTATTTTTAGCTATAAATATAATTTGCTTGAGTTTATTCTTGACGATTTTTTTTAATATTGTTAATTTTCATTTCATTAAAATCTTTTGATATTACTTTTTTTTAAAATATCCTTTCTACCATTTTTTTTTTAATTTTTTTTCTTCTAAATGATGCCTATAAAATTGACGTTCCCAACCGCAACATGTCCAAATTATGCTACTCGGCTTTTATTTTTTTTCCTTTTCAATGTACTATTCTTTTAATATTTTTAATTAGTTTTCCTATTTTTTTTTTCAAAAGCCACAAAATCCAAACCAACCAAAGAAAAACCACTCTCCTCTCCTCTCCTAGTCCCACTGAAGCACGATCTCTCTCTCTCTCTCTCTCTCCTGAACAAAATGGTAACCACCACCACTGTCCCAGACAACCTCACTAGAGACCAATATGTGTACCTCGCCAAGCTCGCCGAGCAAGCCGAACGCTACGAGGAGATGGTCCTGTTCATGCAAAAGCTGGTCCTCGGCAACACACCTGGCGGTGAACTCAACGTTGAGGAACGCAACCTCCTCTCTGTCGCTTACAAAAACGTGATCGGCTCACTTCGTGCTGCCTGGAGGATTGTGTCTTCGATTGAGCAAAAGGAGGAAGGCAGAAAGAACGAGGATCATGGTTGTGCTTGTTAAGGAATATAGATCTAAAGTCGAGAGCGAGTTATCTGATGTTTGTGCTAGTATTTTGAGGTTGTTGGACTCGAATCTCATACCATCTGCTACTGCGAGTGAATCCAAGGTCTTTTATTTGAAGATGAAAGGGGATTATCATAGGTATATGGCTGAGTTTAAGGTTGGTGATGAGAGAAAGGCTGCTGCTGAAGATACTATGTTGTCTTACAAGGCTGCTCAGGTATCAGTATTAATAATCTTCGATTTTTTCCCCTGTTCTGTTCTGTTTGTTTTTTGTGGATTATGCTTAATCTAAGATTTATTTTCAAGTGTTTGGATAACTAACTGGGTGGGTTTTTAGCTTTACAGCAAGAAGCTACAATCTCTAGCTTTCAGTTTTTAATGGAGTTGATTGGATTTATAGCGAGTATTGGAGATTTTTGTTTTTCAATTTTTTTTTGGGGGGTTTGGATTAGGGTTGAGTGAATTGAAAGTTTGATTAAAGGAAAAGTAGAATGGAAGTGTTTTTTTGTTTTGATTGATAAACGTTGGACGTGTTGCAATTATGAAGGATATTGCGGCCGCGGATCTTGCACCAACACATCCAATAAGGCTGGGTTTGGCACTGAATTTCTCTGTGTTCTACTACGAGATTCTCAACCAGTCTGACAAAGCCTGCAGCATGGCGAAACAGGTATGCTCGCTTTATTTTCCTACTTTGACAATAATTATGTCTATCTGAGAATAAATTGTTCTCGTATGAGTGGATCGGAGTTACGGGCCTCTTGTTCTTTTTTCTTCTTGTTTCCTTTCCTTTTCCTCTTTTTTTGGTGCCTTCTAAAGTAAGCCAAGAAGTTCTGTTTCTCAGCATTTACTGCTGTGCAAGAGAAATGAAGTGGAATTTCTGATTGGGAAAATGCTCGTATTAGAATCATTGTTTGGATTGCATGGATGAAACATAAATTTAGGACACTCGCGAGCTTTTCAAGTAGTTTCAATTGCTCAAGCTTTATAATGTGCTGTGCACACGTCCTACCGTATTTGCACTCACTTGTGGACAGACACGAAATTTAACAGAAATTCCATTTAGTTCCTCAAGTGTCCCTGACATTTCTTCATCACCTATGCCTGTTTCAGTGTGTGGTTTTAGTAGTACACCAATTATCAGCCATTGTCTTTTTGAAATGACCGAGGTCCTTTTCCCCCTTTGGTGTATGCTCACCAGAGATTGCAACAAGTTGTACAGTCCTTGTATCCATGAATAAATTCTTTTTACTTCTGCCCTGCCACCTCTTTGTGCAGGCATTTGAGGAAGCTATTGCTGAGCTAGACACTTTGGGAGAAGAATCGTACAAGGACAGCACTCTAATTATGCAACTCCTAAGGGATAACCTCACTCTTTGGACATCCGATGTCCAGGTTGGTGTTTCGCTTCCTCTCTGTGTTAGCTTATAGTCAATGATATATCTGCTGGAAGTTATGGTTTTTCTGTATCACTAGAGAACCAGATTGTTTGAGATCTAACCCTGGCTTATTGTTTTACTTCAGGACCAGTTAGATGAGCCATAGAAGGCCTCATAAGCTCGACCGGTCCTAGTCTTAGTCTTCTTCAGGAGGAGGTGGGCTTTGAATGTCATCCATTTTCTCTGATTGCAAAGTGTGTTAATTTAAGAGAATCGGGCATCACCCATTTGACATGATGGTTTCTTATTTAGACTATTTTTAACTTGCTTCTGAATTTCAGGTGGTTGGAAAGGGTAGCATTTGATTTGGGTATATTTTAATTATGTAGCTTTTGTTTTTGTCATTATAGGCCCGTATGTTTTTGTCTTTGAAACTGTGTTTGAGTTTGTTTTAAAAGTGTTTTTCATTAAAATTTTAATTTGTTTTTGCTTTAATTTAAATTTTTAATGTTTTTGAATTGTTTGATGTGTTGATATTGAAAAATAAATTTTGTTTAAAAAAATAATTTAATGTATTTCTAAAAAAAAAAATATTTTGAAAAATATAATTTTTACTATTTTTTCCAACACCTCCAATATCTTCGCAAGGAAATGTGTAGAGTTAGTGCACTATGCCCACTCTTCTGAGAAATATACCCTCTCTTCAATCTCTTCAACAACACAAAATACTGATGCAAAGAGGCACTGCTGTTCCTGCAACAGCTTTCCTTTCAACACTAGCTTTGCTGTTTCGTTCAGCTGCTGTATGGATCTTGCTTGCATGGTTTTTGTCAAGAATGTCATCAAAATAGCCAGAAAAGGTATGTGATTTATGATCTGAAACAATCATGTTATTCCCAAACCCAGACCTACGGAAAAGCTTCTTGTTTGAAGTTCAGACCTGAAAGGGTGGAAAACCGCTGCTGGCAATGAAGAACTTTTTATGAACATACCCGTAGAATCACCGAACCTGACTTCATTATATAACCCTACACCTCTTATATCCATTAGGCTCAGCGTAAAGTGCACTTGACTCCTATTGCCAAAGGTTGGCCTTTGGACATAATCACACCACCTGGGAGACTGCCTTCAGACAGGTGGTTTTCTTAATTTATTAAGGTGGTTTTTAAAGTAATTTTTTTAATTAAAAAATATATAAAATATTTATTATTATTAATTTATTTTTAATATTAGCTTATTAAGCGCAATCACCAAATACTGCATTGCTTTGATTAAAATCAATGAAATAATTATCTGGTTATGTAACAAATAGTCAAAAATGTTTCTAAAAAAAAAATAAAACCAGGAGTTATAGCATATTGAGATATTTTTAAACAAAGCACAAGCATTTTTATCAACCATCAGATACACTAAAAGGACCCTAGGCGGCATCCAAAATCCTCTCTCAACAACAAAAAGAAAGGATATAATAATATTTTAAAATAATATATATTTTACCTTCATCAAAACAAATAAAAAAAATATATTCAAGACTTTCCAAACACACCTATCATGATACTGGCAAAATCAGAAATGACCAAATTCTAGCAGATTGCAAATAATTTTCCTACACGGGGGCCCAGCCAATTGATGTGCACCACTCATGGTTTGCTCACGGCCAGGGGGGCTGAAATAGCGGAAGAGAAAAAACTTCATTTGACAAGCAAGCACCATCCATAAAGCGCACACTGAACACGGAACCATCGAGATATAAAACAACAGGTCCCCACTAATATTCCGAGTCAGTCCCTGGTGCAGTCTTTGAGCCGTTTTAAGTACGGAATGCTGCCAGCAGTTAGGTAAAGGAGAATAAAACGCAGAGCAAATCTCACAATACACTTGTTCTACTTTTGCTTCATTGTTTTTTATCCGCCTTCCTAACACTCTGTTCTTCTCGGCCTTGAGAAAAACGCGAGCATACGGGATCACTAACAGGTTCGAGTAATGAAGATGTTGCGACCTTCTGTGCACTCATTACAATGAATGCCACCGTCCTCCATGTGTTTTCTTCACATCTTTAGCTTGCAACGGGGATTTTCTATTGAAGCTTTATGCTCGCTCCTATTCATGGTTTGCTTTGACATGCTCTGTTAGTAGAGGTGATCACGGTTCGGTTCGTTTAAACTCATAAAATCAACCGAACCGCCGAATTACAGTATTGTTGCAAAAAAATGAACCGAACCTGACTGAAAAACCAGTTCAACCGAACTGTCCGGTTTCGGTTTTAAACTTCGGTTTTTAAAGGAAAAAACCGGGAAACCTAATCCCATGGTTCTTTTGGTTTGATTTAAAATTGGCTTACGGTTTGGAAGATTTAGCATGGCTAAGCTTTAAAATTGGCTTACGTTTTCAGCTTTTAAAATAAATGTTAAGCTATTCACATGGCTAAGTTTTAATATGAATTTACTACTTTCAATAATAAATGAAAATCTAGACATGAATTAAGACAGTAATTAAAATCCTACAGAGATGCAAACTTTTAATATACTTCTCAAAGCGCTAAATCAATGCAATATACAAAATGCATGATCAAATTTTAAAACCTCAAATTAAAAGTCTGTTCGCACTAGAAAAATACAAGCAAAATACATTAGCAACCAACAATAAATTAAAACCTAAACAAATCCTAGCATAATTTGAAACTTTGAAGAAAAATTCCAGCAACACCAATTCCAAATCCAGCAACATCCAAAATTCCAGCAACACTAACATCCAGAAATTCAAACACCAGCCAGCACAGCATCCAAAATTTCCAGCAACACCAGCACCAACATTCAAAAATTTATCATCGGTCAAAAAATCAGTTAACTTCCAAATCCAAAATCATTCAACAGCACAAAAACAAAAATCTAATCTAGAATGAATAATTAATACAACAAGTTAATTGCTAAGCATGAAACACATTAATAGTTAACATTACAGAATGAAAGTACTAGGAATATAAGGGGAAAAACCTAAAAGCCAATTTCCTTTTCGTTTTTCTTTTCTAAACCTTATACTATTCTTTCCACTTTCCAAATAAATAAGGTGGTCATCAAATTCCCCCAGAAAATATTCATAATATGCTAAGATTTTCAAGGAATAACCATAGAAAGTGGTTACGATTTTCAAATATTACTAGAATTTGTGTAAATTAATGTGAAATATGCACTCTTGTTATGCCAGTACTGAGATTATCGTGGCTAGAAGGCTTAACAAAGCAAAATATCAACAGATTCAAAACAATCAAAATAAACCGATACATATTAAAGTTAACAACACTTAACAAAGCAATCAAGAACTCAATATCAACAGATTAAAAAAAAATCAACAGAAAGAAGAAAAGGGCCGGGGAAAGAGGGGCAAACCTGAAGAAATATGTAAAAACCCTAGCTGCAAAAGGATAGAAAAAGAAGAAGTAGAGGTCAGAGATCTCGAATGGAACAAATGTTACAATACAACTTACAAGCACACGAAGCCCATAATTAATACATGGATAAACATTAAACTTTACCTCTTTGACTCTTTCTGCTGCAAGTGAAGAGAGACGTCGAGGGGTTTTATTCGAGTTTTTTTTCGACTTCGAGTATACTAGATGAGTAGATTGATGCGGAGATGAGGGTTATTTACTTGTTGATCGGCTAGAGAAGATAAATATACAGGGGGCAAGAGGTAGAGATGAAGAAAATTGAAAGGGAAAGTAGGAAGGAGAGAAGACTTTGGTCTAGTGTTGGCGGCGGCTTAGAAGTAAAGTGTAATGTGATTTAGGTTTAGGTTTACTGTGCTATTTATACCAGGTTGTTTTTAAATGTATTTTATGGGTGACCGGTTCGGTTCACCGGTTTTGTTGGTAAAACCGAAACCGAACCGAACCGGAAAGATTTCTGGTTTTAGTAATCGGTTTAATCGATTTAACATCTCGGTTCGGTTTTCTCGGTTAATTTATCATCGGTTTTTTCGGTTATTCGGTTTTTTTGAACACCCCTATCTGTTAGTGCTTCCACCAAGGATTGCCTGGTCGTGATTGTCAACAGTTCCTCAGCATCTGACTGGATCTACGCCCCAAAAATGCAGCAGCTTTAAACGATCATAAGGTCTTGAATGCCCAAAAGACCACACGAGCTATCTAGACGGCACACGAGTTAGAAGGGTGCATATACTATATTCTTCACGGGGGAAACTGGTTTATACCTCTCCCTGCCACCGATACACTGATTCAATACCTATATCCACAAGAAATATTGGTTTCTTAAGCAATTACTTTCATAAAGAAGCTATAAATCATCAAATTTGCAAAATGCAAGGAGATGTGATGCATGAGAGAGATAAAGCATGACTCAACATATAGCCATGGAATTCCTGGAAACTATATATTTAATGAATTTTTTTGAAACGCCATGATCTACGGTGAGGTGAGTTGCCACGTAGAATAATTAAAGCAAAAGAACTTAAGAGAGAGGACTATTTAAGGATATGTGTACGTGCAAATCAATATGCACAAATTCAAGTAAGGGGTTAGTTTTAAAGAATTACATCACTTATATAGTATTTTTTTTTTTGAAAAGTTATCTTTACTAATATTTTTTTAAAATTTATTGTTTATTGCCATTAATTATCCTAATGTTTTAGTTTATTATATATATATATATATATATATATATATATATATATATATAATGGGAAAAAAAAAGTGTCGGTCCGAGTCGTTTGGATTACACCCTTAACAAAAAAACTTGATATCAGTCCTAAACAAAAAATTAAAAAAAAAAAAGAAACTAAAATTCTAAAAAAAAAAAAAACATTTCTAAGCTAACTCCAAGAGTTCTTAAATTTTGTTTCTAAGACCCGATTACTTCAAGCATTGCCAAGGTAACTTGTAAACAGGCTTGCCAAAGATGTTATTTATACTAGCAGAAAGCAAAAACAAATCATTCAACTTCCACTAAAGTCGAGCCCCAGACATCATATTAAAATTCAAACAACTTTAAAATCTTTTCTCTTGATTGTAGGAAATAATATCTTACGAATCAATACGCCATCTTAACTCAATTCTCAATTAAAGCCCGTCATCTTAGCAACACTCTTTAACTCTATTGTGCAGTTTATTTTGGATTATGAGAGAATTAATTACAGCTACAATATTATTAGGTATTTGGATCATCAGATTGTCTGAGGATTTGGAGATATACGAGGAAAACACTGTCAAACTTGTAATACATATTACACAGGAAGCGAAAAAGTTATCATTGGAAAATGAAAAATATACCCAACTTTAGTTTCCACATGGGTGTTAAAAAAAACCCTACTCTTATGTAATATTTGTATTTATTTGATCAGATTTTATCTATCAAAGTTAAATAATATAGATATTATATATAATAGTGAATCAAAAAATCTAAAAAAATAAATATTATAAGTTTATTGAAATTTTTAAAATCAAATTAACCCGACCTAACTTATATGCCATGTACTCCCTTTGTTTTTATATTTAGTACTTTATAGATTCAATATTCATTTTATTTAAAAATATTTTGTTTCAAAGTTCTTAATTATTCAACCCACTTGAATTTTAAAAAATATATTAAATAAATTAGATTTATATTTTATAAAATATCAAAAATTAAATTAATATAATTATAAATTCAAACATTACCTATTTATATCTATGAAAATCTTTAAATTCCATTTAGCTATTAGTTATTGTGGTAATGATTATTTTTTAAAGTGTTATTTAATTATAAATTTATTAAAATAATATACATTTTTAACAATTTTAATATTATTTTTATATACAAATATCAAAATAATTTAAAAATATTAAAAAAAATAATTTTTCTCTTAAAAAATTAAAATTTTGACAAAGTTGCCAAACATTACCTTACTCTCCCGTGCTAGTTTGTAAAGAACTGTCCTTGCACAGACAATAAATCCCTACAAAATCTTGTAAATGTCCTTGTATTGAGTTCTGTTTTGCTATTCCTATCCCATTCCATTTCTCTCTCTGTGATCCCTGTGCCTATATTATCCCCTCTCCTGCTCTCTCTATCTGCCTTTTACCCTAAAAAGAGGCACACATTCCCCCCTTCATAAACCCCTGCTCGGAGTAGCAGTCTTTTCAGCCCCCAACTGAGTGAGAGAGTGATAAGCAGATGGACACTTCGGGTGTGTTTGGTATTGCGGTAGCTGTTGTGGTTGTGGTTTGAAAAAAGTTGTTTTATAAAAAGTACTTTTAATTGAGGTTGGTTTGAAAAAATAGTGTTTGGTTAAAACTGTGGTTAAAATTGAGGTTGAGTAAAAAAGTAGTTAATGTGTGGTTAATAATGCTTTTGAAATTGAGGTTATAAAATAATTTTAAAAATTATTATTAATATTGATGGTTTTTAATTTAAATATTATAGATTTAATTATTGTTATTACATTATGAAATAAATAATATTTTATATAAAATATTATTTATTATTCAATTAAACTATCTACAATTCCACTATGTATGAAATACATTTGACAAGGACTATAGTTTTTTTGTTTTTTAAGCACGTAACAATATCAGGTAAAATATAATCAGAAAAAAAAAATTGAAATTGCGATTAAATTCTGCAAATGTTACGTCATCAAGCGATCTTTGTCTAATTTATATAGTGTCATTGAATAATATTAAACACTAGTTTTTTGAATAAAACACAATTAAAAAATAAAACATAATTTTTATTTTTTATTTTACTCAGTCGGACATGGTTCAATGCATTTTGATCTTGGACCGGTTTGGCCGAAATTGGTCGGACCGGAACAATGTAGCTGGCTACACTGTTCATGTAAACAGTGTAGCATGCTACACTGTTCCTTTTAACCATAATAAAAAATATTTACAAGAGTGGTCTTTCATTTCTTTTCTAAGCAAACAGGAGAACGGATTAATTAGCAAGAACAGTGGATAGTCATGCTCCACTGTTCATGCTAATTAATTAGCATGAACAGTGGAGCATGACTATCCAATGTTCATGCTAATTTGCATGAAGTGCGCAGAAAGCAGGATTCATCTGCTTTTCTTTACCCGGTATTTTAAACGCAAAAACAGTGTGGGACCCATGAATAGTAAGTTGCTTTTTATATTTACCAAACAGGTTGCATCTGCGTTTTGTTTAAAACGCAGACGCAACCTCGTTAGCAAACGCCCACTTCATCTATAGAGGTTTCGAATGTTTGTTCTTTGGTAAAACACCAGTCTTTGTTCTTCCATTCTTTGATCCAAAAATCACTTCTTTCTTCTAAAACACATCTAAAATCTATGTACACACACAAAAATCTGCGTTGATTCCCCCCGTATGCTGTTTAATGAACTTTAATGCCTAGATGCACAACTCAGAAGATAGAAGAGTGAGTTTTTGGAGAGGTAGCATTAAATATGGCACCAAGTTTTGATTGTACAGTTTCAAGCCTTCTATGTGCTGAAGATAATAATAGTATTTTTGATGATAACGATCGCTACGATGCTACCGTGGAGGAGTTTGAGGCCACGTGGCATCACGGGAATCATCAAATCCAGAATCAAAATAGTGGTTGGTGGTTGCCAATGCAGAGTGAAGAGTGTTTGGTTTTGATGGTTGAAAAGGAGTGTCAGCATTTGCCTAGTGGTGATTACTTGAAGAGACTGAGAAATGGGGACTTGGACTTGGGGGCTAGAAAAGAGGCTGTTGATTGGATTGCAAAGGTTGGTTCTTTTCTCTTTCTTTTTATTTTTTCGCTGCAGTTTGATGTTATATTAGATGTTCTTAAATGATGATTTTGCTTGATTGGTTTCTCGAATATGAGATTTGGTTCTCTAAAAGGGGGCTTTGTTTTTCAGTGCGAGTGTATGGGACTTCTTTTCAATTTTTGGATTGGTATATTTTCCATTCACTGGGGATGGATTTGCATTTTCTACATATTTTGATTAATGTAAAGCCTTTTGTTCTAGTGTTGTGTGACCGCTCTTTGATATCGGTGTCGTACGTGACTTTGAGGTGTTTGATGAAATGGGTTGTTGCGGTTTTGTTCTTTTTGTTTATGTTCTTTTTCTCTATTTTTCCTCGAAGATTTTTTTGTGCATTTGTTTTTGTCTTCCCTTCCCTGTTCCTTTCCTTTGATCAGCTTCGCACGAGTGCTGTTTATTGTTTATGAGGTGGTAGTTTCTTTTCTGTTACTCGATTCCACAATTGAGCTTTTGTTGATGGTCAATACTAATGGCCTTGTTGCTCAACAGGTTCATGCCCACTTTGGTTTTGGACCGCTTTCGTATTTATCGGTAAACTACTTGGATAGGTTTCTGTCTGCCTATGAATTACCTGTAAGTTGAAACCAACCAATGATGGCGTTATTGTTTGGCATCTCTCTTACAATCTTTAACGTTTAATGGTTTATTGACCTAATTCCATTCTGGTCGCATTAAATTTAATCTTGCTGTATGTGATCTGCAGAAGGGTAACGCTTGGATGATGCAGTTACTGGGTGTGGCTTGTTTATCTCTTGCGGCCAAAATGGAGGAGACTGAAGTTCCACTGTCTCTAGATCTACAGGTCTTTAATCAGAATTTCTGTTTGTATCACCCGTTAAGTTCATATACTAAATTTTAAGGATTCTGATATAATAGGTGGGTGAATCAAGTTTTGTATTTGAAGAGAGAACTATACAAAGGATGGAGCTTCTTGTACTGAGCACATTGGATTGGAGGATGCATGCAATTACTCCTTTCACCTTCATAGACTATAAGATCAATAATGATCAAACCCCACCTAGGTCTTTCATCTTACAATCAATCCATCTCATACTGAGCACAATTAAAGGTCCATTTCTCTCTCTCTCATGCACCCGTTGGCAATGTACTATCCACAATAATTTCTCCCCGAAGTTGAACAGTTATGATGAAGATATTTGAGAGATGGTGTCTGATGTTTTTGGTGGGTGGGAATTTAATGCAGGGATTTACTTCATGGAATTTAGGCCTTCTGAGATTGCAGCAGCAGTGTCAATAGCTGTTGTGGGGGAAACCAAAACGGTGGACGTTGAGCAAGCAATTTCTGTACTTGCTCAACCTGTACAAAAGGTAAAGATGGTGCCTTGAGGTCCAAACCCAGTAAAGGGACATAAATGATGGCTCTTTTTTGGTTATATCATTTTGGATTTGATTACTGACCATGTGTAATCAACTGAGACGTCCATTAAATTATCCAGTGATTACGTTCTGATCGTTATATATATATTTGCAGGAGAGAGTGCTCAAGTGTTTTCAACTGATTCATGATTTGTCATTGGTTGGTGAATCTGTCAAGGGCCCAAGTGCCTCACTCCTATCAGCGCCCCAGAGTCCCATTGGGGTATTGGATGCTGCTGCTTGCTTGAGCTATAACAGTGATGTTGGGCCATGTGCAAATTCTTCACACAATACCCCGGATGCTAAGAGGAGGAAGCCAGCCAAACCTTGCGAAGTGTAGTTACAAAAAGAAAGAGTTTTGGTGTGACTATGATGAAGGTGTTTCCAAAGGAAATACACCCCGAAAACCAACTAGAGGATGGCAGAAAAGGAGGGTAAAGAGCAAGTTAAAAGAAGAAGAAGAGAGTTTTATGATTAGAGTTCAACAAGTTGGGTCATGATTAAAGGGTCAAAATGTTCATGCACTTGGCGTGAAAAGGACAGTCACTGCTGTTAAATATTTGACTTCTTAACAGCTACAGACAAGGTCTAGAGAGAAGGAATTTTTATTTCTTTCAAAAAAGGGTTTTTTGGTCAGATTCAGTTTGCCCTAGTAATGGGTTCTTCGGTGAAAAAGAAATTCTCAGTAAAAGAAAGAAAGAAAACAGAAAAAAGGTAATTGAATGAGATATACTAGTTATTTGCTCCGTGTTAAACGGGTTGAATAATTTTTATATATGTATATAAAAAAATAAATATTCAAACTTTTCAAGAATGTGTTTTTATTCTAATTATAAATCAAGTGTATTTAATTAAATACATAGAAAACTATGGATCAATAAATACAAAAAAATAAAATATAAAATGTTAAATGTGTTTATTTAATTTGTCTTGTTGAATATATTTTTTAACGCAAAAAAAATTAATATATAAATGTTATTAATATGTTTTTTGACATGTAAAAAAATTAATAATTATATATAATAAATTATAATAAAGATTAAATGTATTAATAAAAGCTTATAAGTTTTCAAGTTAATTTTTAAAGTAACAAAATATTATTGTAATTGTTATAATGAAACATTAATTTTTTAGTTTTTGTATAATAATTTTTTTTTAAAAAAAATGAATAAAAAAAAGATACAAAATAATAAAGATAAGATTAAAAAATAGTATAAAAAGGTTAAGTGTAGAGTAATAAATATTTAAAGTGTAAAAAGTAAAAAATAATATTTTTTTTCAAAAAAATTATAAAGAAAAAACAAAAAATATTACAAATAAAAAAAATGATGATAAATAAATTAATTTTAAAATTATATATATAAAAAAATCAAGTATAAAAAGAAGAATATGACAAATTTGTTTTCTAAAATGAAAAAAAACTATAATTTTACCACTACTAGTAAAAGGAATAACAAAATCTATAATTTTATCATTTTTACAAAAAAACTTTATTTTTTTTTAGGATATGTATAATTTACAGGAAATTCAACTAGAAGTTATTTTTCAATTTGTTTAATTATTTTCCTTTTTTATATATATATATATATATTGAGAATGGAAAGAAAATGAAATATTATGTAAAAAACAATTATATGAACTGATTGAAAGTATACAAAATGTTTTGTTAGATGTAAGATAAAATATTGATTTATTTTGTTGTCTCTTAGATTATTTTACTATTATCTTTGAAGTATGAATTGATAGGCTATACCCTTGATTCACCATATGTTTGGGTCAAACCTTGAGTTACAATGATTTTGATAATAATAATAATAATAAAAAAGCAATCACCACCCGCAATATACTTTTGGAATACAATATAGTAATGGTTGCAAAAGGACTATACATTGTGTTGAATATATTTTGATCCAGTAATTAAACATCAAGTTTTAAAATCCAAGATGTTTAGGAATAAATATGTTATATTAGATAATTAGTTAGTCTTTTAGTTTAAATAATGTGATCCATTATCCATAGCTAAGATATCTAGTGACTTGATATAAAAAACATAGATGGTTGGTCATTAGTAACTGATGTTTCCTAGTAAGCAAAGGTATCTGGTAGGTTGTATTAGTAAAAGGTTTTTTTTTTTATTTTTTTTTTAATGAATGTAGGGACTTTTAGATGCTTAAATCAACAACTTTTTAGAGAGAAAAAATACAATGATATTTTAAAGAAATAAACTCTAAAAATATATATGCTAATAATGCTAATAATAAATAGATTATGAACTAATACAACCTATGTACCTTGGTATTAGTTGGGCCTGGTAGCCCTAGCTCATGAAGATATTTTTGGTCTCTAGAAGGTTTTTTGGGTCCGTTAAATTTAGGTTTATTAAAAGCCCCATGTCTTTGTGATATTGATATGCAAAGACTTGTAAAAATAACGGTATAACAAGTTTTTTCAAGTTTTCTTCGTATGAAAAGAGAGGTGAAAACCCCAGGTTATATACCAGAGAGCATGTGTGTAGGGTCATGTACCATGGTTGAAAATAAAATTTCTAAGTATGTAGAGGGGGGGGTCTATAGAGGAACTCATACTTATAAAATTTCTAAGTGGCTAAGGAAAATTCATGGAAAGCGAGCCTATATTTAGAAAATTTTCAAAGTGGTAAAGGGGAATGAATTCATATTGACGCTCATACTTAATAAAAACTTCTAAAGGGAGGAAGGGAAACCTATAGAGAAGGAGTCCATACTTAAAACAATTTCCAAGTGGTTAGGTGATACGATCTAAGCAAGGTCAAATTCGGATTTTGACGTAAAATGCGCAACTATCCAGTTTTACGGAAATAGTCATAATTGTCAATCCTACCGTTGGATTGGGCTGAAAGTTTACATGGAGGCTCCTGACATGTTTATTTTGGGAATCTCCTAATTCTACAAAGATCTTTAATAGGCTGCAACATAGTTTCCAAGTGTGGTAAGGATTCATAAATGTTTCAGAATCCTTTTCTTACAAGGATTCCTTATTCATCCTAGCTACAAAAAGGAAAGAAGATGTCAGAACTAATTATACCTTCAGATTTGATTCTCCTATCTTATATGGGACTTCTAAAGGGTAACAAATCTGATCCTATCATATTTAGAATTTTAAATTCGGATTTATTTATTTTATTGTTATTTTCTTCTTAGTTTAGGTTTTATTTATATTATTTGGGTTTAATTGTAAGTGGGCATCATATAAGTCCACATAAGGGGTCCATTAGGGTTTATTTTAGTTTGCAGTCACTATATATAACGGCATAATCAGACATGTAAGGTCAAACAATTCATATTAATAAAACTTCTTGGTTGCCGCATTTTGTGTGTGTGTGTGTGTGTTGGTGAGATAATCTCCCTTCCATGGTTCTCTAAAGAACTGAAAAACAACTTATCAAAGAACAACTATCTTCGTGGCGTCATCCTTATACCTCTCGTTCATGAATCAATATTCGTTGGGTGGGGGTCTCCGTTTCCAATAGTGTTGGTGCCTAGATACAAGTTATCTTTGTGTCCCACTCCTATCAAACCTGATTTACTTGGCTTTCCGGGAATTAGTGTCTTTGTGTGTGGGTTGCGTGACCATGTGATCACGAGGTTCACATCATTAGGAGGATAGACCTATGTTGATGCCTATATGTTGAAAACTTTCTAAGGGGTGAAAGGGATGAATCCATATCAACTCCCATACTTAGAAAGATTTCTAAGGGGCGTAAGGGATGGACCCCTAGAGGGTGGTGCTATTGCACTAGGAAGACACAATTCATCCCTCTAAGATTAGTTACATTGAAGTGTAGAAGGTATGTGATCTCTGTAGGATAACATGAGAACTCTCAATTGAAAAACGATCTCACCAAAGAGTAGAAGGTTAGTAGCCTCCTTAGTAATAGTGTGAGGGCTTGGGAGTTCCCTAGTGGAGAGTATAAAAGGTACGTGATTTCCCTAGAGTATTGTTATAGGACATACCACTAGAGATGGTTATTTTCTTAAAGTGTGTGACATGTGGCCTTCCTAGCAATGTAATGGGGCGTGAAAGTCCCTAGTGAAGAGATGTACCTAAGAGTAGGAGATTCAAAATCATCCATTAAGATAATATAAAGTCTAGGATCCCTACTAGAGAGTTATGTCAGTCCGAGATGATATTAAAAAGGTGGGAGATCCAAAATCAATCCCTAGTGAATTGGTGAGATACACTTTGACATCACCTGGAGAATGTTCTAATCCGAGACTTTACTTGAGAATGGAGGATCCGAGATCAACCCTTGGTGAATTAGTGAGAGATCTTTAAGCATCACCTAGATAATGTGTCAATTCAAGAATGCACTAAAGAATGAGGGATTTGAGATTAACCCCTAGAGAATTGAAGAGAGGCCTTTAGGCATCACTTAGAGAATGTGTTAGTCCAAGACTGCACTTGGGAATGGAGGATCTATGATAAAGTCTTGATGAGATAGTGAGAGGCTCTTAGGCATCACTTGAAGAACGTGTCAATCCAAGACTACACTAGAGAATTGGGGATCCGAGATCAACCTCTAGTGAATTGGTGAGAGGCTCTTAGGCATCACCTAGAGAATGTGTTAGTCTAAGACTACACTGGATAACGAGGGATCTGAGATCAACCCTTGGCAAAGTAGTGATAGGCCCATAGGCATCACCTAGAGAATGGTGTTATTGCACTAATGAGACTCTATATTCATCCTTTGGAGTTGGGGTCATTGCCTTATAGAAACCATTTCAATTCCTTTCATGGAGAGTGATGTTATTATATACTAGAGAGACCAAGTAAATCCTTTTCTTTAAAAGTGTTTGAAAGCCTCTATTGAAGATATTTTGATAGAAAATGTATGATAGAAATACATTATTTTTATTTCAAAAGTAAACTTACATTCTTATTAATGATTATGCATCATGTCGTGAATTAAATGATATGTGTAAGGGAGGTTTTTAAGGGGAACATGTCTTAGAGGTGGAGCAAAGGTGTTTGCTTTAACTACCCTGATAACTTTAAATGGGTGATCCTATTTTCATTCAAGGGAGTTATAGGTATTTAGGTACACCAAATTCCTAAGGGTTAATCCATTATAATTCTTTCTTGATCTTTCATTTTTACTAGGAGAATGATTTTGCTTGAGAGGTCTTTCATGTTGATTCTCATTGTAAAAACTAGGAGGCCTATATTGTGGAAAACTAGCCTCTTTCACCTATACATGATTTTCCATAACTTGTTTCACCTTGAGCAAACTTCTATATGATAAGGTATAAAGTCTTTGCTGGAGGGCATGCTCCCTTACCCCTTTTATCAAGGCCTTTAAGACTACTAGTTCAAACAATTCTTCCACATTGAACCTCTTCAAATATAATTGTGTAGACTTGTCCTCGTGTTGGGTAACACCAAATAGTTTTGTGAAGCTTTTTGATAGGTATACTAGTGGTGAAGCATGTCATTAGATTGACACATAGTTCACTAAACCCTTCAATATAGATTGATTTCAAATTATTGTACCATGCACTTGTATACCCTCGAAAAGTTGTGGGGAGAATTTTCCACATTGAGTCATTGTCCTGGATGACTAACTTTTAACTACTGTGTATATTTTGTACATGCTACCTCGGGTTAGCCAGACCATCATAGATGTCCAGACTTATTTTTATGGAAATATAGTCCTTAGAGAGTCGAATGTTCAATACTTGTATGGATAAGAGAGAACCCTTCCACTAATGAGGGTTGTTGTTATTCTCCTAGGCATACTCATATACAAACTGTCTCTCAATCCTTTATCCGTTACGCTTTTAGAAGCCTAAGGAGTTTGGCATGGAAAGATGGTTACGGTAACTAGTGTCCATCTCACGAAAGTTAGGAGGAGTATGATTAGAGTGGCATCTATGTAAATAAGTATCAAAATGACATGACCGACCCTTTGAGGGATTCTCATAAATGTCATTCTACCTAGTCTTTTCTAGGTAACGTAATTGTCTAAAGATACTTGATATGGTCGGTGGTCATGGCAATAAGGATTTATATGTTATTGAGGGTGTTAAGACTTGTTGGGGTGACAAGGTTTGATTTTTCTCTTTGGTAGCCAATATGGCCTAAGTAAGGAGTTGTACTTAACTGGTGAGTTGTTGAAGGTTTGGTTTGGTAGAAGTGTCTAAGGTAATGGGTAGATTTGTCTCGCATCTTAGCCTAGGTGTGTCTTGGTTGTGTGCCATGAAATGGCCTAGAAATGTCAAAGACAAGTTTTAGAAACCGATGGCTTTTTGATTAGTTTCTTAGAGACGATGTTAATTGATGAGGTCTTAAAATCCAAAATGCTTAAAAATAAAGATAATGTGTGGAATATCAATTAATCTTTAAGTTCATAATTTGATTCATTTTTCATATCTAAGATTTTTAGTGGCTTCGTATGGAAAGCCAAAGTGGTTGGTAGTTGGTAGCTAATGGTGCTTAGTAAGCCAAGATGGCTAGTAGTCAGTACTTGCAAAAGACCCTCTTTGATGGATATGGGGAATCTCAAATTCTAAGTCAGTTAGTTGTCAAATTCTAAATCAGTTAGTTGTCATGAATTCTTTTTCAATACGCCTTTTTTTTTTGTTTATTTTTACGTATTGAATCCATGCTAGTGTTGATCCATCCCTCTACAAAGACAAATATTTTCTTCATCATTAGAGTTGTTTGATTGCCTTATCTTTCTAGCTATAGGTGGATTTTCACATGAATCTTGATATGGCTTAACATATTGATTAGAGTATTGAATGAGTAGATCATAACCGTGTGAAAATTGTGTATTCAGACCGATCTCTTCATTCATGAGATTAGTAAAATAGTCATCACTTTAGATTACATTGAAAAAAAAAAATTGAAGTGATTGTGATTGAGAAAATAAATTAAAGTTAAGCAAATATAATTGAAAGCGTAAATTTTTTATGGAAAAATTCCAATTTATAGAAGAACTAGGATTGGGTATAAACATACTGTTTATATTAAATGGTAAAATTGCAACGGACAATTAATCATTAAATGCAATGTCTTTATAATTTATTGCTGCATGCTGAGAGCAACAACCAAAGTAATTAATTGGTTCCTGCTTCTGTCACTAGTAAGTAATCCTTCTTCTCACCTTTCATGGGAACACTAAAAGACAAGTGCATTCATAATTCTCATTAAATCCACACAATGCAACTGGTTTCTCCATTTTTTTTTTTGACGAGTTATTCTTGATCTCGTGAAATATATGAAGAAGCCTAAAGAGTGAAAGCTGATTGAAAGCCCATGAAATAAAAAAGCTGATTTATCTGTGAAGGAGATAATGGAAATGATTCCCCTTTCTCTTTAGAAAAACACCCACCATCTCCCTCAGATTTCTCTTAAAAAACTCGCTAATAACTTAGATTTGACCCTTAAAACAACTAAAAACCCAACACATCCTAATTTTAAAGTATCATTTGATGTTTTTATATTGAAAATCCATCATTCCCTTTGTTGCCACCACCACTGCAGCCATTATCATCGCTACCGCATTCCTATTAATTTGTATTTGGTTTGGTTAAAATCAAATAATTATTTAAATTGAATTTAAGATTTATGGTGAATTTAGGGTTTGTTAAATCAAAAATAAATTAGTAATGATGAATTAGAGTTTATTTGATATATTTGAACATTTAATTAAGTTGAATTAATGATGAATTAATTATTTTAATTAATTATGTATTATGTTTAGTTTAGAGATTTTGTGTATATTATTAGAATCAGCTAATAATATAGTTAAATACACACACATGCTCATGCAATAAAGCATAATTGTGGTTGAATTATAATGAATTGTATGTTTCATTAAATTGTTGATAAGTTGATGAATTTAATATTTTCTTTGGATTAAATTAATTTGCTATGAATTTGTGTTCGATATAATGCAATATCAATTGATAATGTATCATGAATTATGTTTAATTTTTTGTTAAGTTTACTTTAATGTTAAATTTTGGGAATTTGATTAATTTGCTATGAATTTTGTAAATTAGAGTAATGCAATTTAGTTAAAATTATATTTAAATTGACTACAATTCATTTTATTTTTTACAAAATATCTAATAACATGTTTATGTTATGTCATTACGATGAAAATATTGTTTATGAAGTTAACAATAATATCACAAAAATTAACGAGAGTAATTTGTTATTAATTGGTAATTTAGGCATGTTGTTTGTGGAAATGAAAAAAAAACCATTTGTTATGGACATGAGTGGAATTATAATGATATTGATGTTGAAATAACTTGGAGGTGTTAAATTGGTGAACAATAATATTATTGATGCGAACCTCGTGAACACGTGGTCACGCAACCCACAATTAAGATTGAGATCTGATCCCGGAAAGCCGAAATAGGTCTGATAGGAGTGTGACACAATGGAAACCTGCCCCAAGGCACCAACACTATTGGAATGAGTAGAATGACGCCACGAAGCCAGTTAATCTTCGATAAGTCAGATTCAGTTCGTTCAAGAACTGAAGAATGCAAGAATCACTCTCACACGTTAAAACTAAAAAATTCAGAATAATATTCATCAAAGCTGCTGAATTGTGGCTTACATGAGTTTAAATAGTTCTTGAAAAGTTAACCCTAATGGACCCCTTATGTGGACTTATATGAGGTCCACTCAAAACTGGTCCAAAACCCTAAACTGAAAAGCCCATAACTTGATCCAAACAAGCCTTGGACCCTAGCTCAAAACAAAGTTTTTATTAAGCCCAAACATTAAAGAAAATAATAAAAATAACTGATCTGTCATTAAATACCACCAGCCCTTCTTTCCTTGTGTAGCTAGGATGAATAAGGAATCCCTATAAGAAAAGGATTCTGAAACATTAATGAATCACTGCCACACTTGTAGATTATATTGCAGCTCATTAAAGATCCTTGTGGAACTAGGAAACTCCCAAAGCCAGCCAAATGCGAAAGTGATGAAAATGACTCAAACAACAGCCGAATATCAAAATATGATGATAGTATAATGACAGGAACGAAATCAACAAAAACAAAATAAGTTTTGAAAGATAACACCAAACAGACCCGTTACGACAAAACAAGACCCAATTGAGGAACCTAAAGAAACCGATATCCAAATGACCTTGAATTTAATATCTAGTATTAAAATACTATGAAAACACCAAAACTCAATTTATAGGTCATTCTCTTATTTCTAGGTACTCAAACTCCTTGTATGATCAGTTTGCGGCGGAATTGAACCTCCAAAAGCTAATATTAAAATAAGCCTAAATTTAATATATGGTGTTATCTCATCCCCAATACACATAATATGAAGTTTCAATTGATTCTAAGGTGGTTTGCTTATGGTTCACTAATAGTAGTGTTTCTACGGCAAAATTGAACCTCGAATTAAAACCTCAAGCAAATAATATCAGAATAAGCCCAAATTTTATATATGATGCTATCCCACCCCCAATAGACTGAATATGAAGTTTAAATTGATTCAGAGGTGGTTTGCTTATGGTTCACCAAGATTTGTGTTTCTGCGGCAAACATTGAATGATCCTTCAAATTTCAACTAATCACTCTTTTCTCTATTTCTTTCTTTCTTTCTTTTTTCTTTTTAATAAAATGATATGATTAGAGACAGTAAACAAATGAAATATAAACTTTTTGTTTTTTTTTTGCTTAGATGATGCAGACTCGAAAAACAAGAAGATGGACGCAAACACTGAAAAACTTAAGGGAATACTAAAGAAAAAAAAAAGAAAATAACATAATGATATGAACTTGTTTCGAAGCCTAGCTCTGATACCAACTGATGCGAACCTCGTGAACACGTGGTCACGCAACCCACAATCAAGATTGAGATCTGATCCCGAAAAGCCGAAATAGGTCTGATAGGAGTGCGACATAATGGAAACCTGCCCCAAGGCACCAACACTATTGGAATGAGTAGAATGATGCCACGAAGCCAGTTAATCTTCAATAAGTCAGATTCAATTCGTTCAAGAACTGAAGAATGCAAGAATCACTCTCACACGTTAAAACTAAAAAATTCAGAATAATATTCATCAAAACTGCTGAAATTGTGGCTTACATGAGTTTAAATAGTTCTTGAAAAGTTAACCCTAATGGACCCCTTATGTGGACTTATATGAGGTCCTCTCAAAACTGGTCCAAAACCCTAAACTGAAAAGCCCATAACCTGATCCAAACAAGCCTTGGACCCTAGCTCAAAACAATGTTTTAATTAAGCCCAAACATTAAAGAAAATAATAAAAATAACTAATCTATCATTAAATACCACCAGCCCTTTTTTCCTTGTGTAGCTAGGATGAATAAGGAATCCCTATAAGAAAAGGATTCTGAAACATTAATGAATCACTGCCACACTTGTAGATTATATTGTAGCTCATTAAAGATCCTTATGGAACTAGGAAATTCCCAAAGCCAACTGCCACATCCTTGTAGGAAAAGAATCCTAACCAAATAGGAAGTCCACAAGTCAAATGGAAGTAAATAACAAAATCCGTACAGCCTCCGTTGACTAGTATTGTGGTTCCTTCTCGAACTCTGATTGACCTGAAGTTTTAACCCAAGGTAGTAAGATATTTTTGAAGAGTCCACATAAAATATTATCCCGATCCAACGGTCAGATTGAGAATTATGATTGTTGCCGTAAACCTGGACAGTTGCGCTTTTTACGCCAAAATCCGAATCTGACCTTACTTGGGTCGTATCACATGGCTGAACCGTATCAATTATCCTACATCAATTGTGTGTGATGGTAGTTTTAAGACAATGATTGATTCTTTTATTCAAAATGGTTTGAACATGATGATATTGTATGTGAGTAGCCAACCAAAATATGTGTGTACCAACTTCTGTTTGTCTTTCAAATTTAATTGGTAGAGGTAAAAATAGTTTATTGTCGGATGATTCACTGCAAAGAATACATGATATTATGTTTGACAATCATTTTTATAATAAAAATAGATTTAACTATTATGAGCCTAGTGACAATGATGATGATGATGATGATGATGATGATGATGATGATGATGATGTTGATAATGATGATGTTCACACAACGAGATGGATGCAAGATAAGGTCATGCACATTATATGTGTGGCATATGCAATGACACAAGGCATAATAGAAAAACATGTCCTCATCTTCAACGTATGTATAACAATTTATTAGGTCATGTTATGATATATTATGATATTTTTTAAGCATATTAAACTTATATAATTTCACATTAATCATAAGTACTATTACACAGGATGCCATGCACTTGATGTTGTAGATTGTCTGCTCTTGTTGAGCATCCATATTTGGACGATGATTAGGGTGAACATTACTATGAGCATGAAAAGCATGCCTATAATATTCATGTAGAGCATGAGTAAAAGCATGTTGAGCATAAGTCACAGATGCCAATTGGACTCACCAACACTTCTATCCCGCGGTTATAGGATCAACATCAATTGAAGGATGTATTCGCTGGCATTGTAAGTATATTTAATATTTCAATTTATGTTTTATTTAATTATCATTAAATGTTATATTTTAAATAAATATAATTAAATTGTTGTGTAGGATGAGACCACTATTTACTTTCGTACACTTAGGTTGATGTGACTAGATGAGCGAGTCTAGTCATTTGTGGTCCAAGCTGGTTTTTTGTATGTCAATTCTCTTGGCCATATCAAGCTTGACCATGCTTGGTCCATGCACTGATTGAGCGATGAAGATGAGAGACACACATATTCCATCTTAGACATGGAGAGATGACATCGACACTATAGGACATGATGGTTTTGCGTGTATTGTCTATTGATGGATAAACAGTCACAATTATTGGTGTTCATAATAGAATTGTGCTACGCGAGTGATTATTTGGATTAGCACCCTTTTTTTTTTAATAGAAGGGGGGTAACATACATCTTAAGTGGATTGAGGAGATACTTTCGACACCACCAGATGATAGTGATGAGGAGGTCTTGCAAAGGTACAAAATAAATTATGATTTAAACATGTTGATTATTTGTTATGATTGCATTAGTTATTATGATGATTTTAATTCTTTTGTAGGTATACCAGAGCATACATACTCCATCTGTTTAATAGTGTATTATTATTCATTGACCTAACATGAAGATATATTTATTTGTTTTATGTGACGCTTAATGAAAATTTCAATGTTATCCTCATATATAGTTGGGGATCTGCTGTATTGGCATCCTTATATAGAAATTTATGTCTTGCATGCATGAAGGGGGCCAAATAGGTTGGAAAATGTTTTCTACTTCTACAAGTATAAATAAAAAATTCTGAATAACTATTTAGATTTGAATGTTTTCATGCACAACATAATTAACAAAATATTTTTATTTAATAATAGTTATGGTCATGAGAACATATCTATATGGAAAGGCCCCAGATATCGAGATTGCTGGATATGACAGTCCAAACTATGAGGGTTACAATTTATCTTCCACTAGGATGCATGTATTGCGATGTTATTTTTGCAATTATACACATTTATATTGTGTTCTTGAAACTTTGAAAAAATGCAATTAAACTGTCATGCTTTTAATTCTAGTTGGTGTCCTGAACGAGTTTTTAATATAATCAAACACATGTCTAGCATTTTATCAGAGTGAGCTCGATAGATAACATGTTATCCATGTATTGTTTGAACTATTTGTTAAATAAAATAATTAACCACATCAAATTATTATTATTTGATATTCATTTAACTTATAATCTGCAGGTTATTTGGACAACTTACTCAGAAGAAAGATTATCCATTACTCTAGTTGTTTGCACTAGCGAGATGGATATATGGACAACAGTGGTCCCACTAATATGTTTTGAGATGGTTGAGCTACGTTGCCTGGATTGGGTAATGCGACAATTAAGCTATAGACAACACTTTCCAATCGATATTAATACAAGTAATGCTTTGCACACCATTACTTGCAAGGGTAAAAATAATGATTACGACTAGTTAGGCTGATATAATGCTTATGAATCACACTATGATGCACAGAAGAATGATATATTTACAAAGATGTATCCTATGATTACTAACGAAGAGTATATGATTTAGTACATGAGTATAACATGATGGGTCATTACTTTAGATCCTAAGCAAGTCTCTTCACCTAGATACTTGCAGTACGAGCAACATGCTTAGTGGATTCAACATTACGCAAGTAATAAAATCTTTTTATGATTTATATATGTTAACTGTTGAGTTTTATGTATTTATCTTTTAATTTAACGTTAATATTTTATTAATATTAGGTTGGCTTGGAGGGTCGAAAGATCACATATTATCTTTGTAATACTGACAAAGAAAGCAAAGTTCACATCGTAATATCCTGATGGTTAAATATTTGTCGAACTAAATTTGAAACCTTTAGAGAGAGGCTAACTCTTAATGATGCGTGGCCAAAGACGAGGTCACTCAAGCAGGAATAGGAGCTAGATCCAGTCGTGCTACAGATGAGCTCGAATCATTTAGTAAACGACGTAAACATAGATAGATAGATGAGTTGTGTTTATATGTTTCATGATTACTTGAATATTGTATCATTGAATTATTTTATATTCATTTTGCATGTATGTATGCTTATGTGTGTGTGTGTGTATTGCATTCTTGAAGTTATAATTATGGAATATGAGAAGATATTAAGTTTAGTTATAATTTGTTGATTGTGGTTTCAGGTTTTTTTAAGTAGAAATTTTTTTATGTATAGTTGCTATATAGAGAAAACTCTATTCAAATTTTAATAAAATTATAAATATTTTAACTCTCTATAAATAAAATTTTAGATTAACAAAAACTATAATTTTTAAAATTTTTCCAACTTAAAACACAAAAATAATCCAAAATCTTATAGTAGCCAAAACAGTTAAATTTTTTTAGTTATTGTGTAACTATTTTATCAAATTCCTAGCTGTTTCTAAAAAATTCTCCTTGAAAATGTTATGATTTTGAGAATATTATGATTTTGAATTATAACATTGAATTAGATATTATGATTTTAAAACGCGACATGTATTAAATATCACGATTTTTAACTATGATATTACTGAAATATTACAAACTGCACTATTTCAATAAAAAATAAATTATCCTATACTATTTCAGCATTTAATTATATTTTGAATAATCCAGGCTTTCACGAAACCAGACAAACCGAGCTTTGACATGGTCTAAAGCAGCTGTTGTTGGATCGGTGTAAACCCCAAGAAAAGTTGCTGACCACGGGTCCACACGCTTTAACATATGGGCCTGGCTTGTACTGAGCTCAGATTGATGCCAGAGACGTCGTCGTTTCAAACAACAGTACACTGTACTGATGAAAGAAGCATTGACCAATAAGCATATACATATTTATATCAATGGTCACTGCGTACCGCATGGTTGAGGATTTGATGGGAATGTGTAATCCACCACCGTCACTGCTCCTACAGGGGTACGAGTAGGCGTAGGTGTAAGGTTCCTAAAGAGGTACTTTTTTTGGTACTTGAGATTTAGATTTGGACAGGTTGACCCCACGCGCAATTTGTCTGAAAACGACAACATCACGAACGACATGTAAGCTGAAATTACTGTTACCGAGATTGCGACTTTTCAAATTGTGAATGTAGTTTTTGTTTTTGTCCTAACACCGATTGCTAGGCGGTGATTAGAACAGTACAGTGTGGGGTTAGCCACAACAACTCTCACGTCAAAAGCGGGGGAGATTATTGTACTGCTGCCTTGGCATTAGCAACAAAATGCAGGTTCGACGCTAGAACTGGGAATGAAGAGGGTTATCGCATGCCAAGCTCAAGAGGCTATGATGATGCTAATGTTAATTCCTCTTAGAGTCAGGAGAGGAAGAGTCTAATTCATCGTACAGGTTGCTTAATTCTCTTATTCTAGCGTAGTTTCGTGACCTGCTTTATGACATTCCCAAGCAAAAAGGTGACGTGAAAGCATTCAATTAGGCTAAACAATTTTCTTGGTTGGCCAAAGTTATGATATCACGGAAATTCTAAAGACAGAGCATCTGGTTTTTGAAGGATGGATGTGAGAAAATCAGGCCACATTGTATGCATGGTGTTGAGCATTTGAAAACTTACGGAGATTAACATTAGCATTTGATGTTGTAGCTGGCCCATTCAAATCACTAACAGATATCAGAGAATTTCCAGTTGCATTTTGGAACATTAATCATCAATTGAAGGGTGAATGCACAAATGAGAACTATTCTTAAGGACGTGAATAGGATTGTCAGAAAATAAAAATCCATCCCAAATTGCAAATACACGAAAAGTAAAGTACCTAGCCATAAACCATGGATTAAAAAAAAAATAACAATGGAGGAGAAGCTGAAACAGGAAACAACTCTGTGATAAGAAAAAAAGAAGCCAGAAAGCACGCCGCTGGCGGCTGGTCGTCCGCAATAGCCGCTGGTATAGTGGGCCCATTAAAACCTCTTCTCACAGTCATGCCACATGTCATCTATCCAAGCCTGCACCGCATCTAATCTTAAAAACTCTGGCTATGTCACCGTACGCCCTGCTGTCACCCAAAACCTCGCGTGCATGGTAGGCCATTTAACTATCCTTTGACCGAAACTCAACAATCTCTCTCTCTAGGCTTATAGTCTTATATATTTGAAGCACGAGCCAGCCCAAGCGTGCACAAATGCATGCGCTCTATGAGATCCCGACGGTGATGCGATGCGTAGTTGTAATCTTAGTGGCAGGGCGTGTTTGGAAGTTACTCTGATTTTTTTTTTTTTTTTTTTTATGCTTTTCATGAGCGTTTTAAATTTGATAAAATATCAATGTAGTATTTTTTTATATATAATTTTAATACTTTGATATTAAAAACTATTTAAAAAAAACTATTTTCAAAATCATCATCATCACAATCCCGAAACAAAAATAGTCGTAGTGCCTTCCCTTCTTTCCACGCTCATCATTTGTTTTGTTTCTTTCGATCTCTAGGATTACGCCACGTTTCTGTGATATTTGATCGTGTGGTATAGATCAGGTGAGGAGGAGGTGCACGGGAGAAGCAGGTACGCTGGTGTGGAAAGATAAGACGGCGTGTTATTTAAAAGTTGTAAGTCGCGTGTAACACTTTTTCGCATAAAGTCTGATGTTTCCAACTGTATCCGGAGATTTGGTGGTCGGAATTGGAAGATTTTCTTCTTTTCTTTTTCTTTTTTATTTAACTTCTTTTAAAAAGAAAATCGAGATAATTATACCGGTACTGTACCAGTAAACCTGTAGGTGCTTTGGAATTGTTTAGTTTGGATATCAGGGTCATTATAACTGGTCGACTAATTAAAAAGAAAAAAACATAAAGGGAAAGGTGATTTCACTGTGTTTACACAGAAACATTTCGTGGAATGATATCCATGACTTTCTTAAAAGAATTAATTATCTTGAATTAGGGATATTTTTGTTTTCTCATACGCTTTATTAATAGTTATATATTTATTTAAGGGTATTTTTATCTATTTAATTTTTTTTAAAATAATAAAACAATTAAAATACCCTCAAAGTCAGAATAACTAACACTATCTAACATTGTTTAAATCTAATTTTATATACAATTAAATTACAAATATCCTTGAAAAAAGAAAAATTTAACTCATGAAATCAGGGGTATTAAAGTTTTTTTTATCTTTTTTTGGTCAAGTGTTGGTTTGATCAAGGATAATAACATCATTTAACATTTAATTAATGTTTTTTTTTTAATTCAAAAACTTATTGGCGCATGTTGTGGAGATGTCAATGCATGAGAGCTATCTTGCACTTTGGGCAGTGCATGCGACGATTCTCGAGAGTGGAAATTATGCTTCCACCATCTTATTCTATTCTTCTTCGTCTTCTTTTTCTGTTTAGGTGGCGCGTCCTATCTTATGATGGATGATTTATTGTCGATGAACCTTTTCCCCCTTTCTTCTCTTTCTCCTATATTGAGAAACGCACTCTAGCCCTCGTTGTTATTGGTGTTTCAGATTCAATCCTTTTGGTTTTGATTGTTTATTTTTTCCTTTTTTCTTTAAGTAAAGTTTTATTTGTTTTCAATTCAACACTTCTATTTTAATTTGTATATATAATGTTTTTCGATTCGATTATTCTACTTTTGATTTTTTTCCTTTTTTCTTTTGTCAAATTTTAATTTTATCCTTCAAATCAAGCTTATGATTTTTCTTGTTTCAATAACAATAATAATTTCAATTTAGTCCTCCTGGTCTGATTTTTTTTTTCTTTTTTTTTTTTGTCAAAATTTGTTTTTATAGTTTTTAAGTTTATCATTCAAATCAAGTTTATGATTTTCATTTTTTTAATAATAATGGTGGTGGTGGTGGTGGTGGTAATGATGATGATGATGATGCTAATTTTGATTTCTTTTTTTTTTTCTTTTCTCTTTCGCCAAAGTTTAATTCTGTCATTCAAATCAAGTTTATGATTTTTATTTTTACAATAATAATAATAATAATAAATTTGATCCTCTTAGTTTGATTTCTTATTTCCCCCCTTTTTTGTCAAAGTTTTATAGTTTTTAATTTTATCATTCAAATCAAGTTTATGATTTTTGTTTTTTTCAATACTAATAATAATGGTGGTGGTTGTAGTAATTGTAATTATAATAGTGGTGATATCAGTGATAATAATAATGATACTAAAGAAATACTAATAACGCTACTAACACTAGATAATAATGGTAATAAATAATAGTAATGATAATAGTTTATTTAAATAGTAATAGTGCTAATAATATATAATTGTGATAATAATAGTGATAATAATCAAAATAATAATAATAATAATAATAATATAATAATAATAATAATAATAATAATAATGGTGCTAGTGGTAGTGGTAGAAGTGGTAGAGGTGATGGTGGTAGTAATATTAGTAGTTGTAGTTGTAGTAGTGATAGTCATAATGGAGGTGGTAGTAATGGTGATGGTAATGGTCGTACTGGTGATGATAATGGTAATTGTGGGATAAGAATCTATGACAAATAAGAAGTACATATAATGGTAGTGGTGGTTTGATGTGAATCCATAACAAATAAGAAGTTCATAAATCAAAAGGAACTAGATAACAGAGCTTGTATATCACCTTCTAGTCTGTGTTGTGTTGCCTTATTGAATTCCGACTAATTTGAAATTTTAACTAAATGTTTAAAAATATGTCTAGAAATGCCTGGTAGATTTTTAGTCTCATCCAACAATTGGATTGAGATTTACATCTATTAATGTAAAATTAGGCAATTGAGGACATATGCCAGAAACCAAATATGATCATTTTTCTGTTGCCCGGATCGTATCATAATATCAATAACAATTAAGATAATAATGATAATGATAATGGCATTACCATTGCTAATAATAGTGGTAGTGACAGTGATGGTAGTAATAATAACAACAATAATAGTAGTAGTCATGGTAGTAGTGGTAGTGATAGTCATGATAGTAATGGTAATAATAGTTATAGTTATAGTTTTAGTGATAATGGTGGTAATGGTAATGGTAGTAGTAGTGATGGTAGGAGTGGTGGTGGTGGTAGTCGTAATATTAATGACAGTGATGGTAATAGTACTAGTAGTAAGAGTAGCAATAATAATGATATTAGTAATGGTAATGATAAGAGGAAGAGGAGGAGTGAGGGTAATAGTGGTAGTGGTAGTCATAATAGTAATTGTAGTAGTAATAGTAGTGGTAATTGTGGTGGTGGTGGTCGTAGTAGCAGCATTAACAATAGTAGTAGGAGTAGGGAGTAGTAGTATTAGTAGTGGTGGTAGTAGTAGTAATAATCATGATAGTGATAGTAGTGGGTAGTTTGTTGTTTTGTTGTTGTAGGAGTTAATGGTAGTGGTGGTGGTTGTAATGGTAAGAGTAATAATTAAGATAAGAATAAAAATAGTAGTAGTAATTTGTTGTTGTTGTTGTTGTAGATACAATTTTGATCACCTGAAATTAAATAAACACACATGTATATGCGTGTGTGGAAGTACAATCTTAATTTTAAATATGTTTTTACAAAAAGAATAAATAATTCTCATATTCTTCCTCTTGAATTTGATATGTGGTGTCTTGATTTATTTGTTATTTGTGAAATCAAGACAAGTTGGTGTTTTGTAAGAACATGAATCTAGGCGTGTATTATGAAGTGAGATTTGATGATTTGTTGCTTTGAAGAGTACCTTTGAGTTGTCTTTAAAGTGTTGTTAAAGAACTCTTCTATGAAGTTTGAGCTTTGATCTAATAGAGCTTTATTCTTTGCAGACTTCAAGCCCATAGATGGAGGAGGGCTTGAGAGCTTTTGTGAGAGCTTCCTTGTTTAAAAGTGTTTTGATCCTTGAAGGATAATTTGTGTATCTCCAAGTATTATTTTTTTATCTAGGTCACTCAAAATCCTTTTTCAATGCCATATTGCCATTATTTTTATTGGTTGATCTTTTATTTATGAAGATTTTTTTATGATAAGATATTTTAAATATCTCATCTAATATGTCAATCTTTCATTTATAAAAAAAAAACATATAAGGATCTGTTTATTTTTTCATGGTCATTTATTTCAAATTTTGTTTTATCATTTCATGTAAAACGATAAATAAAAAAATGACACATAAAAATTTTTTTATTGGGTAGAAACTTTTTTTGTTTCTACAAATAGCCGCTCAAAAACAAGTTCACTTACACTTAAAATAAGCGAACCATCTCTTGAAAATATACCGAGGAGAGTCATGATATGTTGAATTATATTCTTCGACTAAAATTTTGATTTGATCATATTAAATTTTCATAATAAATTTATATAGATATATTTTTATCATGAACATAAAATATAATTATCAAGATTGAAATTTAGGAATGAATTTTGATTGAAAATTTATCAAAATCAAATAATAAAATCAAAGTTTAATAACAAATTTAAAACAATTGAAGACTTTAAGGAACAAATAAGATTTGTCCTTTGTATGAATAGTAACTAGCAACTTTGACTGGCCCACAAGACTTTTTTCTTTCACTAGAAATGGTTACTATGACTTTTTTATTTTAAAAGGTCATGATCTAAAGGACTCCAATGTGACGCAATCCGTTTGTGATTTCAAAAGAGCTAGTAGGGTTGATGAGTTATGGCATATGAAAGATTTTAATCCACTCTTACTTCTCTTATCTTGATAAGATGCACATTTTCTTTAATGATTTTTTTTCTTCAGTTGGGCCATTCAAAAGTGTTTACTTGTATAATTTCCTTGTACTGTCATCTGAGAGAAGGCCTCGAGTTGAAGATAAATGTGGAGGATGTTTAGAAGAATGGTGACTGAAGCAGTGTGCGGTGTGACTTATGATTGAGTAAGAAGTATGTTTAGAAAATCATTGTTTTAGTTGTGGTTTGTTTGTAATATAATATATGCTTGGTTAAAACTATAGTTAACATTATTGTTGACTAAAAAACAATTTATATGTGTTCAGTTAAGTATCTTTTTTAAGTGCTTTTGGTAATAAAATTACCAAAAAGGAAATGTATGAACTTTCAATTTGTGTGTTTGCATTAGTGTGCATTTGTTTTTTTTGTTATAATCATAAAAAAAAGCAGTGTTACATTATAAATTTCTTTTCAATCATCCCATTAAACTATTTATTATCCCATCACGTATATAATGCATTCTAGAAGGCCTTGTGGTTGCCTTGTTTTTAAAAATATAGAACAACATCGGCTTAAAATAATCAACTGGAATAGAATTATAATTGCGATCATCACGATTTTTGTAAACACAACATGGCTTCTTGTGGACTTCCTCCAAATAGAGGTTATATAGTGCCATTGATAACCACTATAATCTGCACTTTCGATAAATGGATATGGATATGCGAGCATGTTCTGTAAAATTCTTCATCTTTTTTCCATGCTCCAAAGACACGTTCAAGCGCCTGACATTTTTGAAGTGATGAATAGTGCATAGTTGAATCTCTCCTCTGACTTGTTTGTTGTCCTTCAATACTGAAAATCTTGAAATTTGCGATATCTTTTAACCTTTTATATAGACCTAGATAATCTATAGTCTCATTTGAGTCCCCGCAACATCAACCAAATAATATTTTTTCTAGGATGAAAAGTAAGAAAAACTATAGCATTAATTAGTTTTAAAATATAGAAATAAAAATAAAGTTTAATTTTAAATAACATTTAATTTAGTGTTCCAGCATATTTATTTTGGCCTTCAGGAAGGGTTTCAAAAATTTTATATTTGGATTGTGAATAGCCTAAAGAACATATATAGGTATCATAGGCATTACCTTTTCATCCTGCTAACAAACATGAATTACATATCAAAGCTACTTGTAACCATTTATGTTTTGTGTGACACACCTTTTCTACCAAGAAATGGTATTTTTGATTTTTCTTGAGATACAGAAACATGAAACATATATGTCATCAATTGCACCAATATAGTTCTACTCGATAAAAAAACAAGCAACATTTTATAAATAAGTCCCGCAAAATCTAAAAAATTAATTTTTATTTGTCATTAATGGCTTAACTGGACAAGCCATTTTGCTAACCATAAAAAATGAGGCATAAATCCTGATCATCGTAGTTTCTCATGGAGTGTTTTAAAAATTTCAAGGTCTTCTGGTTTAATAATACCTATTGCAAGTAAACAGATTGTCTTCAACATTTCATTGAAATATCAACTCACAGTTTTGCCCATAATTTTTGAAAAGCCGGGTCTTGATCTGGCAAGGGATAGACCTGCCTATTTGTTTCACGTATGGGGTGCAATAGTGTATACGCTCCGAAGCCGAACATTACGAGTCCCTAAAGGCAGCTCTTCCATTCTTCTCGAACAGTAAACGGTTTTTTTATCTATAGAGACAATACTCAGAGGATATTTCCAAGTCATAACAAAGGTTTTGCAATCTTCAATGTCAGCAGTTGGACAGCATTCTTGGTGTAGAAACGTTGGTAGTCGAGTAATACGTCAATGGCAACGGAATTTCATTGTAATATCTTCTTAGACTAGGATGTTATATGAATTCGATCAGGGGTATAACATGTTTTATCATTGTACTAATTTCATCGATAAATCTATCTTAGACATCATTGTTACATAATATTATTCCTAACAATCATCATCATTTACACAATCATGTTTTCGGCAAATCATCTTCATCATCACTACCTTCATTATCTTCTCTATTATCATCATTTTCAACCATTTCAGCTCCATTACTACCACCAACACCACCATAATTAATGATTCAGGCGGTGAATCAAGGTTAAAAGGCTAGGTTATTGGAGATTGGGGGACAAGATTGCCATAGGAGAAGCTAGGCTAGGTCGAGTGATTTGCTGGGATTGTTGGGTTCATAGGTTTGACGAGGGTTGTAACCATGGGTATTTTTGGGTGGTTAGGGTTATGGTGGAAAGGAGGGTTGATTTTAGTGGTTGTGTACTTGGGGATAGATTTCAGTAGTGTTTTGTGCTGTTTATGGATGGAGGTGAAACTAGAAAAATTCTAGTATTGATGGAGATAATATTTCGATTGCTTAAAGGTGATTTGTGTTAGTAGAATTTTATGTTTTTTTTTTTTTTTACTTATTTGTGGTGTGGAAGGAGGGTCATGGCATAAACAAATCTAGATGATATTGTGATCTTAATGATGTAGGGTTAAGACTTGGTTTGTGTTGTTAGAGGTGGTTTCTAGTGTTTTTAGGTTTGGTTTGGGGAAAAAGATGAAGGCCATGTGTTGGGAGAAGGACTATTTTTTTGGATTTGTTATAAGGATATGTTTTTCAATGGCTACAGGGTTAGTAAAGGAGATTGGATTGTCATATTATTGAAAGTAGGGAAAATAAAAATGGCTAGGTTATATTGTTTGTCTTGTGTTTGCAGGTTTTGGTTTTGACTAGAGACGTGAGGTTTGGGAGTAAGGATTATCGTGGATTAATTTGGGAGTGGTTTCAGTCTTTCTTGAGAGGTACTTTATTTTTTTTATAGGTTTGGTTTTTTTTACACAAAGGTTGCAGATGATTGTTTTGGTTTTATTAGAGGTTATGTTGGTGAATGCTCTTTGTTAATGAATGCTCTTTTTTATCTTTTTATGTGTGTTGGTCTCCTTTTTATGGTTGTCTCTAGGTTCTCTTTTATAGAGAGAAAAAGGCTAGAATTTTGAATGATATAGAGAATTGATTTCTAGAGATTAGAATGAAGATGTTTTGAGCTGTGATTGAGGGATTTTGAAGCTAGAATCTTGGGATTAAAGGGGCCTGAAATGGAGAAGATTCTAATTGGAGATTTTGAATTCAATTGCTGGATTTCAACAATTAAGAAAATTAAATCATGAATTATTAGGGGATTAAATCGAATCAATTTGAATAAAATCATTGGATGATAAATTTGGTTGAATTGACAATTGGACTAAATTGGTACTTAATGGAGTGAAATAATTGGAATGAAACAAATGGGTCTTAAATGAAGTACAACAAAAATTTTAATTGGTCCTTTATAATATTTATTCATTTTCATTTGCAATCCTTTCTTTTGGATCTTTCCAAATTTACTTAAATAGGGTTAAGTCATGAATTCTCAATCAATTTAATCCCTTAAATTAATCTTTTAAATTTAGCCTCTTTTCAATTTAGTTCTTGTTTTTTTTTTTTCCAACCAGATTTGTCTAAATCTCGTATTTCTCTGTCAATTGAATTCCTAATTGAATAAATTTAGACTCTCTAGATTAATCCACCTTGTGCAAATTCATTATTGGTTTCAAATCATATGCCATTTTAGCCAATCTAACTCCAAAATTTGATTTTCTTCTTTAATTAAACCATGTATTGATGTTTTTAATTCTGCTATTTGTTACAAAATCATCATTGTTAACTTTAAATTTTATTTTCACTCTTTAGCCAGATTTAAATCAATTTAAGCCTTTTTTTCTCAATTTTATCTTGAATTCAAACCTTAATTATGATCTAAAAATTCTCAAACCTTATTTTTGCTTATGATACCCAATTATCCGTCTAATTTCAAACCCCAACTATTTTTGTATTTTTTCTTGTATTCTTGTATTTGAAATTTTGTTTTATGATTTTTTTCAAAATGTTTGAACGTTTACAAAAATAAATAAAAATTAACAATAATTAGAAAATGATCAAAATAGCTAAAATTATTGAAAAAGACATTTTGTTAAAAAAAAGAACTATATACCAGAAAGATCATTACCAACAAATCACAATTAAAAACAATACAAACCTTTTTTGATCTAGCGCTTTTGACTTTCTGGTGCATTTTTTGAAGCTCAATCATAATTTCTATTATATTTTTCCATTGACGCTCATATCTTCTCTCTCTTGTTCGTCGGAAGATGAGTATTTGTAGCAAAACAATATAAGTATTACTGTAAGAGTAATTCTGGGTATGGAATGCACATTCTCCATCACTTCACCAATGCTACACCCGTTTATTTTTTCCTTTCACTCTTTGATCAAAACTCAATCAAGTAGTTGATCCAAATGTGAAAGCAATTGAGCTCCAAATCTAGAAGGTTTTTTTGCTTTTATTCTCACCACTTGGAGCGCCAATATTGTTTCTCTTTTTTCTTCGTATTCTGCTATTGATTTATGGGTACTGGAGGTGCGTTGCCATCAATTACTCTTAGGCGAACACAAGTTACAGACAGCTCATCTAAACGACGGGCTACGTGCGTGGATGGCATCTTCCTTCGGAATCAACCACTTTCTTCCTGGCTAAATTTTCTTCTCTCATGCACTATCAACATCATGAGTACATGATTGCATAACATCAATCATCATCATAAATTTCTAAGAAGATGGATGTCCAAATACTATTCTAGGTCGCCATAGGAACATTATTGGGAACATTCTAATCAAATTAATGAAAGTGTAGTTTGATGTCAACATGCCTAAATTTTTAGACCCTCTGATTTCCTATATAAAAGAAATAAAAAAAAAAATGCAAAACCCATAGAAACCATATTGGAATATAAGCTAAAATAGGTTTAAGAACCAGGACTAGAAAAAAGGGATCGAATTCTCAAACAAACAAGTTCTTAATAAAACTAACCTAAGTTTTTTTCTTCCCACCCCACCTCAATCAACTAGCGTAATAGTTCCTAGTTCACTATCCAATCCTACATTAGTTTCAGAAATTATTTTTATTTTTTCAAATCCTCCAAATTTTTTTTTTGGACCATCACATTTGTTTTTTTAAGTTGGTTTTACTAAAAAGCATGGTTAGTTTTATCTTTGTAGATAGTTGACACGACCAAGAGGATTAATGTCTTTTCTCCTAAGTGCAGAGTGTCGAAGTAATAAAAACCTACCGACAAGACCGGGGGTCGAACCACAGAAAGGTTATAGTATAAATTATAAATAATATGAGAACAACAACAAAGAACAACAACAAACAACAACAACAACAAAATAATAATTAATTAATAATACTCAGTACGTGGCGTTTGTTATATCCTGAGAATGATCTAAAAGATCGGGTCACAGGTTTCCAGCCTATATACTGAGTTTATGAAAAGATCAAAAGAGATATATTATATAATATAAACAGAATGTAAATAATAATAATAATAATAATAATAATAATAATAATAATATATACTAATAATAGTAATATATATAATAGTAGTAATAATCAATAATAAAGTAGTAATAATAAGAATAATAGTAATAGTAATAAATAATAAGTAATAGTAGTTATAGTAGTAGTATATAGTAATAATAAAAGAAGAGGAGGAAGAAATTAATGAGAACTTTGAGATGGAAGATTAATGTAAGGATTAAACAATGATAAAAACAAATGTCAAGGTTAGAGAATCCACCAATGGTATTTCAAACAAGTATTAGTATAAAACTCTTATTACTCAATTTGGAAACCACACACGGAGGAGGTTTCAATCGGAATGATTTGTCATTAATAGCTTCATTATAAATTTATTACATGATCATATTAATTATCTTATTTACATAACACCAAAACCTTTTAAATATTGTCAGGAATTCATGATGTTAACTGATGTTAACAACAAATCAAGTTCCTTTCATAGGCCTAGGTGTAGGTAATACCATACGGTTGGGCTATGAAGAGTGCCAAGCATTGTTGTATCAAGTGTTTATACAACACAAATCTAGATTAACCATTTAACAAGCAAGTATTTAAGAATTAGTAAGATAAAAAATAAGACATGTAATATTAAACATTAAGGTCCATGTGTAAGTTTACACTATACTTATTCTTACACCATTAGTGTAACCTTTTCACAGTTGACATAATAAACTTAGGCGTAAACATAATGAAGAAGAGAAAAACATAAAATAAACAAAACAAGAGCATAAATAAGATACAAGTTAACTAAAGAAAGGAAAGGAAATGAAAAGCATAAACAAGATACTAATGAAAGCAAAACTTAAAAATTACAAAAAATATAAAGAGAGAAATAAAGAGCATGAACTTGATCTGAACAACCAAGCTCCTAAATACATGGCAAATGTCTCCTTTTATAGGCCAAAATTCGGAGTTATTGATTTGATGATTAATTGTTGAGTGGGTGGCCAACTCTTGACTTTGTGAAAATCCTTATCTTCTTGTCTGAATAAAACAAAAATGCTAGCATCAGAACTGGGTCCACTTGAAAACATGAAAGTTGCAGCAAATTGTCTTAACAAATATGTGTAAAAATTTTAGGTTATTTGGACTTCTATAACTCTAGATATGGGCCAAACACTGAACAGTGTTTGGGTTGCAGGACAGATTCGGACTTCTCTATGTTGCTATATAATTGGACTTGAAAACAGCCTTCTTAGATCTTGATGAAAAATGAAAGTTGTAGGCCTATGTCTTACTGAATTTGTTGTAAAAAATTGAGGTCATTGTATCTATAAACTCGAGATATGAACTCAATTACTGAACAGTATTCCAGTTTGGACCGCACCAACATCTATTTTCTAAGTTTGGCCCTCTATTTGTCCTTTCAATTTCCATACTTGAACTCATCAATCAATCCTTTGATTTATGTGATTAGGCCTGCATTTAAGATGAACATTACCATATATTAAGGCATTTTTATAGTATTAGACCTTGCTATTATAAAACATGCTTTAGTTAAGGAGTTATTGATACTTTAAGTGCAAAATGATGATATAAAACCTTGATAAATATGCACTTTTAAGTACTAATCAATAGTCAGAACAAATTCTTATATGACCTTATCAAATGAGTATTTGGCCTCATTCCTTTATCAATAACATTGATACAAATATCATAAAATATATGTAACATCTCTTTAGTCCAAGATGCTTTATCCAAGCTTTCAACACCTTTTATTGCTTTATTTTTTAGCCTTGTTCATCAACCACCATAAGGCACATGGGCATTTAAATTTTGCAACAAGTATTAAAGATGTGATACGCACCAGAATTTTAAGAAGATTGATAGTAAATAGTAAAAGTAAATGGAACACTTTGTTGTTGAAATGGTACCATTTATATCATGAATTAGTTTACGAACAAAAACCTATAACCATGCATTCCTAACGTTTCAATATGTTATCATTGTAGTTTGATTATCTACGGTTGTTATATTTAAAACCTAAAAAACATTTATGTTATGAACATTTTATTACCATAATCAAAATGGATTGTACCCAAAACAAAGTTCTTATGGATTAAAAAGCCTAAATGGCTAGCACAATGAACTACAAAAAGACACAAAGAGTCATGACACTTTGTAAACTAACACTCAATAATAATACTATGAGAAATAAATGCCATGCATCACAGATATAATCAGATAGAGACGTTTACTATTATATACTGAAAGTTCAAAGGAAAATAATTGTATAATAGATTCAAGGCACATTCAAAAAGATAAATTTCAGGAAAAAAAAAACTTACACAAATAAGATTAAATTACTAGTTATAAGCGATTAGTATAAGTTTTATTCAATGGATTTACAACAAAAGACATAAGCAAGAAAGGGAAAAATAACCTATCACATAGCTCAAAGACTTCTTCAACCTATAATTCCTAATGCTAATAACAGGAAAAAAAAATGTATTAGTCACTTTTGTTTGCATGGAAAAGGTTAACTGTAGAAAATATCCAAAAAAAAACAAGGTGTTTTATACTCTAATAGAAAAACTGGTTGTAAATCATGGTTGTACTCATACTTAATTTGCCCATGCTTAGGTTCTTAATTAAGGAGATGATGTGGTACCTATCCCTGTAGAGTTATATTGTGTTTATTTATGTTATTCAGTTCTCAGATATAAACAACAAAATTTATTTAAAATTCCACAAGTTATGGATTGATAATATTTTCCTCAAAAACCTATAAAAACATTGTTGGATAAAAAAAGACGGATGACAATATGAACCATTGCAAGTTTAGCTAATGAAAGATGATTTAAATAAATCTATTATGTTATTCCTATTAATTAAGTGGCTTGACAACGATCTGTATAGTTCAACTTTAGAAGGAAGTTTACTAATACACTACAATCTAAAAATAGCCTGGTATGAACTTCAATTATAAGTGAGAGCAAATTATTGATGCTTGATTACATTTATTATAGCTTGTTAAATAAACCTTGTCTTCGAAAAAAAGCATTTATGTTGACAATATAACAAAATAATATAGTAAGTCCTTTTGTATACAACTTTTTAGACAAATCTTGGATAACCTAGAAATCATAGTTTGGGCACCATTGTGTCCTAATTTTTGAAACTTATGTTTATCCATTATAAATAATATTTTTATTATATGAAACCATAGAAAATAGCATTCAAGGTTGGTTATTATAGCCAAAACAATGATGAATTTGGGAAACCAAACATATAGGAACATAGGTAATCCAATAAGTAACGGTTTCTTTTTTTTTTTTTATGGTCATTAACTAGGTTCTCACAATATCAAGATATTTTAAATAGTAAGATCAATGGATAAATTAAAAAAATATATATTCATTTTCATTCTCCAAGGTAAGAAAAGCTCATCCAAACAAAAATAAAAAAACATCACCCAAATACTACAGTGTTAATGAAATGTATAAACTTGAGATGTAATTATAATACAAATGCATAGAAGCAAGTATGGAACAAATCCCATTTTATAATTAATTTGTAAAGGCTCTGCAACATTATAATAAAATACAATCATTAACAATCATGTTACAAAGCAAGCAGGACTAGATCTACATTAGTTGATAATAAAACAAAAAACCATAGATAAAAGGCATTCCGGTTCTGATTTAAAGTCTATGCCCATAAAATGTAGCATTTCATAAAAAACAATAGCAATTTCAGGGTAGGTTAATGGTGATGCTTATTTCTCCAACCTTTGTTATGCAAAACAAATCTGTGAAGGTTAGATTGTGAAAAAAAAAATCTTGTCAGGGAGGCTAGCCTATCTTTTCTAATAAGCAACATTTTTCATGTTGGTTATTCTTTGACAGTTTTCACGAAAAATTAAAAGAAGATGCTTTTCATTATCTACATCGAATAAGCTAAACTTATTTCAATTTGTTACCAAACATTGAACGATATTTGCCTTATTCTTTTTTATTTCTTTTAATTCTCTAGTAGAATAGTGGTCCTCTCTTTCTTTTTCTTTTTCTTTTCTAGCCATTAACAAAGTCTTTATGATCATTTTTATTTTTTTTCATGTTGTTAGATCTTTATAAAAGTACTTACATGTTAGACTTTTGTATAGTGTTTAATTATTTGAGACTAATGAGTGTTAGTTTTTTCTAAGAATGAAATTTTGAATTTTAACGGGTTGCATAAGTACTATGTGTGCCATTTATAGGTAATGTATTTACTATATGTATAACTTGAGGTTGCACATGTGCTATATATGCAACAACTGGACATGTATATGTTAAATGTATAACTTATAAGTGGTCCATGTCCTACATACGCGACCATTGTTTTCTGTGCTAGAGTGAAAATTATTTTACGAATTATAATAGTTTAGAAAATAAGTTTGTCCACTATGCTAATGTGGGAAAAAAAACTCAAAAGATGGTTTGCTTTTTTAACAGTATAGGAAATTTGCTATTGCTTTTTTTTTTTCTTGCACTAATTAAAGACTGTTTTTAGGAGCACAAATCGACTTTACCTTGTTGCCTTTATGAAACAGGAAAAGACTAATCAGAAAAAATATTCAAATGTGGCCATAAAAACCAAGGTTTTCAATTTTGTTCCAATTAGCGTTCTGGTTTTTCAATTGGAACAATATATTTCAATTTCAAAGCATTTCAGCTTGTCATTTTAGGATTGTACTGTTCATATAATATCAATACATACACACACATATATAATTCAAAATATTAATTCAAAAAATATAATTTCAATTCAAGTCCAAAGATAAATTAACTTGAAATTAATGCAATTCAAATTTCAAACACAAGTATAAAGGTGGGAGTTGAACCAATATGACCTGATCAACTTAACGGGTCCAAAAACAACCTGGACGACTGATAAAAATATAGTTTGACAACAAAAAATTAAAAAAATTAAGATGATGATATTTTTTAAGAAAATATTAAGACGACAAAATATTAATTTAACCCAGGTTAACTCGAGTTAACTTTCAAATCCGTAACCTGGGTTATGAAACCATGATAACCCCAAATAAAGTAAATAAAAATAAATTATGAAGCTTAATTCTTAATAAATCCAGTTTTGAATGATGAAATCATAAAAAATTCAATCTAAATAAAAAACAATAAAATAACTTAAGTCTACTAGGGTTAACTTATGAAACTCATGACTTGGGTTATGAGACTAAGATAATTTCATAAAAAAATAAACCGAAATAAACAATAGCTTAATTCATAATCAATTAAATATTGAAGATGTTGAATAATAAAACTAAAAAAAAAATCAATACAAAAATAGAAAAAAAAACCTTAGAGTCAACTCGCATAACTCGCAAAACTTGTGACATGGATTATAAGACTAAGATAACCATTACAAAAGAAAACCATAATAAATTATAAAGACCAATATCAACAAACCAAGTGTTTGATGATGAAATTAGAGAAAAAAACATACATTTATTATATATATATAAAAAAAAACACTATTTGGCCAAAATAGAATGACTGAAATGAAACCTAAACGTTTAGGGTGAAATGTGGGTGGAATTTTAAAAACGAGCCAAGATTTTGAGTGAGATAAACTTGTACCAATTTGTTCTATTTTTTGAAATGGAACAATACATACCGACCATTTTTTATGAAACATAACAAAAGTGATAACCTTAATAAAACCATGCTACCCCTTCATTTTCATTTAATAGTTGCCCATAATTGTCACTAGCCAATTTGCAAGATTGTCTCTTCAAGTACCAATATTGTTATTTGTGCATGTAAACTACTTGTTCAATTTATGCATATGTGATTTTTTTCATCTTTTTTTTTTTTTTTTAACAAAGTGTGTTACAGTATAACAAGTAAATAATCGCTAGACTTTTCAAACTCAAAATTGATTGCTATTAAATTTGAATTTAATGCATAAAAAAAAATTAGCATATTACCCATTGTAGAACTCGAACTTGAAAATTTCAAGAGAATAAAACAACGCTAATTACAACAACTAAAAAGTCCACCCAATTGTAATACCTATGTATGCTCAATTGAATCATTTCCCCTCATCTAGAAATTAAGACTAGGAGATATTTTATCATGGTGGACCATGAGGCTCTAACATTTGATTCAATATTCTCTTGCAAAAGTCATGTCTTTTACATATAGAAAACCTTAACATATCTCATGCCTATGTTTTTCTTGTTCTTTTGAAGTGCAAAGTCAACTTAAAGAGGATACCCCAAAGCATTAAAAAAATTCACCACTAAACTTGCCATTTTTGCGGACAATGAGAACATCAACTCAAATTTTTTTTAAAACAAAGGCAACAGTTGAGAGGCCTATGTTAGGGCAATATTTTTTTTTAATGAACCAATCTTGATTTTTGTTCTTATTTTCTTATGAAATTTCCTTGGAACTTGCATATAGGTTGACCATCTCCATTCAAGGTTCCATGTCACTTGCTTTGGTGATTTAAATTTTCTATAATGTTTAGTGATAATCGTTTCTCAATGGTGGTGGATCTTGAAGAGTTGTTTCTCAACAATTGTGAAACTTGAAGAACTATTTCTCAATGGTTGCAAATTTTGACAAACCATGAATTTTGACAATTCATAAGCTCCTTTCAACACTAAAACACTATTCTTTTTTGGCTCTCAATCAAGGTGAATTCTCACCATTTTTAAGGACTTATAAACATCATTAGACATGTAGTATTTCTTTATGTCCTCTTTCAAATATATATTTTTTTTTAGATGGTGATTTTCAGTAATTATTGTTCTTCTTCAAGAAGTTCTTAGCAATTGAGGACAAATATTGTCAAACAAGCATTCGTATATACAAACCCATCATTGGTTTATTTGCTAAGACGTGGTCTTTCAAAAGCATTAAGCATTTAACTTTTTGGTCATTTGAGACTTATTATGAACTTTATGTTCATGGTGGTTCGTATAAGTTTTACAACTTTAGTCCTCCTTTCTACAATTAATATATTTTCCAATTGATCTACCACTAATAGACTACCATAAACATGTTGGTGACACTACTTGTAAGGATTACTTCCTAATCTTTGATGCACTTAAGTGTACTTTTAAGTATTGGGAATGGACATTAGATGTTTTGAAATACTATGAATTGATTCTTGAGGGCACATATTCGAGACACCATTTTTGCATCTTTTTTACATATGTTTGGTAGATGATGTTATCCTTTTTTAAAAAACCATTAAAATCATTTTATTAAAAACCATTAAAATCCTTTTATTAACACGCTATTTATCTCAAGTGGTGAGGAGTCTATGTCATTTTGGGAATTAAAATCTTCTAATGATTTTCTTATTTTTGGTACTTTTTGTAATGAAGTCATCTATTCTACTGATGAAATTAACGAAGCTGATAAGAAAGGAGATTCTTTTCTTTCAAAGAGTTGTACGAATAAATTTATTACCTTTTTATAAGATATATGAAACTATTAATGGTGATTATGAAATACCTCTTTAGGATTTTATAGATTTCTAGTTCTGAGATGACTTGAGATACAAGGTTTCTTTCTCTATAAATCAGGATGGTAAGTCTAATGAATCCAATAAGATTACTCATCTACCAGGCTCAATTGACAAGTCTCATATTACTTATAGCAAATCCATGTATCATCTCAAAAAGCTTAATGTCCCTTCTCATATTCAAGATAAAGATTTTTAGCAGCTTTTCTTTCATATTGCTATACAAATTGTGTTTCCTAGCAAAGAGGTTGGTTTTATTCATCCTAATACTTTAAAGTAACATCTATGATGGTAGCTAGAAGACAAATCTCTTTTCTAATACCAATCCTAGCAAGTATTTTCTAGGGTCTAAGAAAGATCCAATCTCTATTACGTGAGACTATATGAGACATTCTTTTTCTTATTCATTTTCTTAGTATTGGCTTGCAAAATAATTTACCACTCATCAAACAACCACTAGCCATGTCAAATTAGTTGGGATGATCAAATATGTCAGCGAGGGGTTAGCAGAATATTTTAATGAATCTCAGGCTAATGCTCCTTTTAGGAATCCTAAAAGAATTATACCCCCTATATTATTTTTCATGGCTAGATTTGTTGTCTTGCATGATGATGGCAACCTACCGGTCCTCAAGAGTAACTACTTTATGTGTATTTAATCTAGCTATCTAACTCTCTATTATGATAATACTTATATTATTGAGCCCTATTATCCTAATAGATTTAGTAGACAGTTTGAGTTTTTCCAACATATTCCTCATGACTTTATAAGGAGAACTAGGATTCCAACTTTGGAGTATATGTTTCACCTTTGGCATAACTTTACTAAACTCAAAACTCATTCTCAATGCAAGCTTCTTTTGCCCTGAAATTCTGGACTTTCTTTAGTGACTAAATGTTACAAGGATTATTAGACTTCAAAGTGGTACAAAGTTTCTTCTTAGTAGATGAAAGTCATTTTTAAAAGTCTTTCATATGTTTCTATAATATCTCGAAAGGAAAAAAAGAATAATGACCCTATCCTAACAAAGAAGAAAAGAATTTCTCTTACCCATAAAAGTGTCAAGCAAGTAGTTGATGGTGATTTGGGAAAAGATGATGGTGCCTAAACATTTACCTCTATAAAGAAGACACCACTAATTATTCCTAGTACAAAAAGGGATAGGTGTTTCAAAATATTATCTCAAGAAGAAAACCATTAATCAGGGGCAATGGAAATGAGAGCACAATCTTTCTCTGCATAATTAATAAATGAACACTTGCTTCTTTTTTTTTTCTACACCTTTCATCAATTATTTTTAAGAAAATGCTCATAGTGATATATATATATATATATATATATATATGAAGAAGAAGAAGAAGAAAGACAATGTTGAAGCAATTTTAAATATTGAGGATAATGAACATGAAGACAATGATCATCATTGGAAACATTTAAAACATACCAAAAAGGTGTTTAATCCTTGTGGATTGAGTTTTTTTTATGAAATCTCTAGTGCATTAATCACACTAGATAATATTGATGAATTAGTTAGATGTTTTTTTTTTGTTCTTCAATTCATGTTACACATCATTTACTAACCGGTAATTCATGTTATTGTTCTTTATTTCAACTTATTCAACATGACCTAGGGAATGAATTTGACATGTATATTGGGCAAGAAATGAGTGTTGCTTCTGTTGTTAACCCTAATCCCTTCAATATTTTAGCTATTGGGATTGGAAACTCTCATCTTTCATGAAGTTTTCCATATGAGCAATCTAATCATTAATCTATAAAACCACCTCCACTAGTCCTCAATAATATAGGGACTAACTTGTGTACTCTTAGAGCTTTCATTTTGTTTTAGCCTTCTAGATTAACTAGGTATTGTGCTGGTGATATAATAAGCGATATAAGATCTAAATTTGCTATTAAGTATTGAGAGAGCATTACAAATAAAATCATTCATACACCGGTTCATTACATTCCTAACTTAGCTGGTGAAGTTAAAAAGACTTTCACTTTATAGAAGATATAAAGTTAAGAATATATAAAGTTGATTGGTTCTCTATTAGAAGAATGAATGAGGTGATTAAAGATGTTAAAAAACTTAACCATTTAGAGTCTTCGTTATCTCCTATGATGACATTAGAGCAGCAAGCCTTAGAGATTAAAAAGGCAGCTTAACAGATTTTGAAGCTCTTGAAGAAGAGGCCTCCAGATCTTTTTCCACCACTCATGCTAAGATGAAACAAATAGAGGAATAGCTCAAGGATTTAGAGTGCAATAAGACTGAGTTAAAGTCATTCCTTAAGATGCACGAGGAAGAGTTTTCTAAGAGAAAATTCATCTCCTCCGGAATTCAAGCAGAGATCACCATATTATCTATTTCTCCTATGATAAGTGAAGCCAACATAATTATTCTTCAAAACTTAAAAGGACTATTGGATACCAAGCAAAGGGAGCTAGAAACACATAACTAAAAACCATAGTATATTGATAGTTTCTTATATCTTAGATCCTTTTTTTTTTTATCATTTTTTAATGCTTTTTAGTTTTTGTAACACTAACTCAAGAATTTATGTTAAGAACACACACTTCATGTTGTAGAATTCCTTTTTATCAATAAAGTCTATATTTTCTCTTGCTCGCATCTTGGTCCCTGTGTTTCCATGTGATGATTGTGTTGTCAAGTTATTTACCCTTGTTTTTATATAAGCAATCAAATAGATCAAGATAGTTTTAAAAGGTGATATGATTGTACATAGAATAATTTCTAAGTTGCCTATACACCTTTGTGGATAAAGGATTAAGTCACGACGTAGTTCAAAGTATGTGTTTTTTTTATTAACTTTTTTCATGACTGTACTCAGAACAAGTTTCAAGTTACCTACGTACCTTTATGGATAAAGGATCAAGTCATAGTAAACTTCAAGTATTTTTCTTTTTTTTTTTATGTCATTCACAGTTTTAACTCGTACAAACCAAAAGCTATATCAAATTTCAAGCATAGTATTTGTTTAAGAGTTTGTTGTTTATAGACACAATCCTTGATATGTTCTCATTGATGATTTTGTAAGCTCTATTGGTATAGACTTCTTAAACCACATAAGGTCCATCCTATTTGGAGAGGAAATTTTTCCCCATGTATTTTGACATGATTATCGGACGTCGTATTGCCAATACATGATCTCCAACCTGGAATGAGTGAGGTCGCACTTTCTTATTGAAATCTCTGTAAAGTCAGGCTTGATAACATTCTAATTGTTATTGTGCTTCAAGATGCTTTTCATCTAAAGCTTTAAGTTCTTCGAGATATTGACAAACATCATCTTTATTGGAAAGTCCTTCTTGGATTGCAATTCTTAGATATAGAATTTGACATTCTAATGGAAGAACAACTTCAACACTATATACCAAAGAATATGGAGTAACTTGGGTTAGTGTTTGAAATGTTGTACGATAAGCTCATAGTACCTCTCTAATTTTATCATATGTATCCTTCTTTGAGCGATTCACCACCTTCTTGAGAATATTGCATAAGGTAATGTTAAAAGCTTATACCAAGCCAATAGTCAGAACATTATACATAAGGTATTACAAATTATTTTATTTGAAACACAATTTGTACAAGGCTTTATTATAGAATTCTTTTCCCTTATTAGTTATGATATATTTGTTAAATGATTTTTTTTTTCAAATGAAGTTTATAATTGTCTCTTTCTTGACATTTTTTAATGGTGTAACTTCAATCTATTTTGAAAAATAATTAGTTGTGGCCAATATATAAAGATGTTCCCACTAAGCTTTTCAGCAATGACCCTACCACATCAAGTTTATTTTTTGAGTAGTACGCTCCATAGATCCTTGAGTGTGTTTCTTCTAGTGCTTTTATAGCTTCTTCTTCGAGATAATGCGAAAGACTCTATTAAAAGAGCATCAATAAAGAGTGACTTGGAAGTATATGAAGTGAGAAGCTCTTCGCCTCACATCTGCCTTATGGTGTAGGTCCTTAGGTAGCTTACTATATCTTAAATATTGGATAAGTGGTTGACATAAGTCTTTCTTTTCAATCTCATAGATATGAAGTGCAACTACTTATTCTCTCTTTTCTCCATCATGAGTTATCAGTGAAACGATCCATCTTTGACATACAGAGGCTTTTATTTCCTTAGTACATAATGCTAATATTGACGTTAGATTTACTAAGACATTTGCTTGTTTATTCTCTATTTATGGTACCTTTTCTAAGGTGAAGCAATCAAGTGATGTTATTAGGTTTAGTGTATACTTGTTATAAGGGACAAGTTTTGGTTTCTTTACTTCATAATGTGAGAGGAGTAGCCTGATTGCTAATTAAGAATCTCTAAACACTTAGAAATCTTTATATTCACCACAATCTCTAGCCCAAGAATCAAAGCATGATACTCAATCATATTATTGAAACAAAATTAAAAGGCGAACAATAAAACCTCTCATCCTTTAGGTGTGAAAAAGATTATCCTAACTTTGACTTTATTTTGTTATGTTACACCATCGAATGATATTTTTCATAGTTTTGGCATTTATATAAGTAAGATATACTCACCAGGCAAGTCTTTAAAGAACTTCTATTTTTTAGGAATAGGATGATAAACAAGAAAATCAGATACTGCCTTTTATAAGACCTGGATAATTTAAAATTTTTAAAGCAATGAAGCCTTTTATGAGTATATTTTATAGAATTATGAACCCTTGCCAAAAGAAACAAAATATTATCAAAGATAAATATATTAACAATGGAAGGAGGAATTAAACACACTAATCAAATATTTTATTATGCGTCTTCCTCTGAAGTCCCTGATGTAGTTTTTGGCAAGCATTAAAGGTTTTTTAATATCTGTTATCAGATATTGTTGTGGATTTGTTATATGAAATATACTCATCAACTTTTTAGCTTGAAATTAAATATTTTTTTAACCTATAAATGTTTTTTCGTTGAAAATGATATATTTATTCTGTCACGCGGGGAATCACAGGCATCATATTTGGTGTCTCTCTATGGAAGATATACTGACTACAGCTATCATGCAAATGTTTAGTTTATCTTTTGGTCCGCGAATCCAAAGTATACACGACCGGTTAGTTGAGGAGTCATTTTTACTCAATTCAGATCCCTTGCACTGCAAATTTTTAAGATTTTCTAATAAATGAGTAATTAAACATTGGCTCAAGATTTACCGTTTATGATAGTAAATAGCTGTGTGGCGTCTAATTACTCCAAAATGCTAACACAGAGGAGAAGGAGTCGGAAATCAGACTGATAAGCCAAGCCTAGTTTCTCAGAATTCCTATTCAAGGTAACAGTACTTCAAAATGGACTGGTAAATATGGATGCGTGCTCCATGTGGGTGTGTTTGCCAACTCAAAATGGGGTCTTAGGGTTTCCGTTTCTTGATTCTTGAACGGAAATTAAATACATGGAATTTTCTGCATGATTAAAAAAAATAATGACGAGACAGAGCACTGAGCAGGAACTCATCATTCCTACGTGAAAAGGGGGTTAGTTTCGTAACATGGCTGTTCTCTAATTAACATGATAATTGCATCCCAGTTAAACAAAAAGCAAATGGTAATCAAAGTCCATGATGGAAGATTTCAACGGCTTGGAAAAAGGAAGTCGAGCTATAAGCCAACTAATTATGTCGAAGCAGAGAGCTAGCTAATTTAGGGTTACCAATACCCTTATAATTACTCGTCAAGACTCAACTGTCATCGGTAGCTAAAACAATGTGTTTAATTTCCACTATGATTACATGAAATTTGTTATAATTACTCCTATACATCCTCGTGTGAAAAATATTATTCATGACTCACGCACAAAAACAATTGCTGGGTCATATTGCATATATCTGAAAGAAGGAGTGGCAAGACAATCATCATGGACATTTAATTGTTTTAATTGGGCTCTTGGGGTGCTATGCATTTATAGATAGTTACTGCCCTTATTAATAGATTATAAAAATGCTGTTTATAAAAATATAAGGAGGCTACGGTGAATGTTATTAATAATATATTTGTTATTCCCACGTAGCGAACCGGTGGTTCAAGCAAGTAGTCTGGGGGTTGACTTGGTACCTAGTGCCGTAGTGATGTTTAAATGGTGTTTCAATCCAGCTCTGTTGGGCGAAATGATTAAAGCCATTTCTAGTATGTCAAAAACCTTATCATTCTGCTACAAAAAAAGGATTTCTTTGAGCCGTTTCGGTATCTGAAAGAAAGAAAGAAAGGGTGGGAAGTTAACTTCAACATCACATCTGTAAGATTGCGATGCGAAGGTTTCTGTTTTGTTGTCATCAAAGGGATATGGAAGCGCAACCACCACATCTAATTAAATGATGTTCCATCACATTGCAGTGCTGTGGTGCCCCCCATCCAAGCAAATACATACATACATACATACATACATACATATATATATATATAGGTGCTGTGCAAATCATATATACGTACGTGTCTTTATGCATACATTAACCTTAATATCAAAACCTTGATTTCCCACAAGAGATAAGAAAATATGCAATCCCTTCTCATGACGAACATCAGCATAACCACACCTGATACTTGCCCATCCATTGTGCTTGGACCTTGTCACTGTCATCATAAGTGTGCTCATTTCATGTGTTTGATGATGGAGTTTTGATCCAATTTTCAAACCTAACCACCTTACTCTTTATATCCTATCTCGAGCCACTGAACTTAACTTCCAAATAAACACCCCCTTGAAATAAGCAAGTAAAAAAGAGGGTTGACACTGCTTTTTGGTAAAATATGGCAAAAGACATAAAGTAGAGTGCGATAAAAGTCTAAGAAAGTGAGTGGTGGTGAGCATATAATATTATTTGAGAGAGGGGGCCAATGGCCATGGCTTCCCTCCTTTTGGCCCTCTTTTGTGTATTGGTTTGTGGGTATTGTTAAAAGCACAATGTGTATTATCTTTTTTAGTGCGTATTGTTTTTAGCTTTCCAAGCGTGGATGTTTTTGTTGGAGAACCCACAGCCAAACTAATGGCTCCATGGTTTCATGCCCGCGCAAGTTCCCCCACCAAGAATCTTCCTATATGTTAATGCATGACCGTTTCTGAAGGGATTTTATTTCCTTAAATCTTCCTCTAAGGGGAAGTAAATTAATTTATTAATTGGAAACGTCGGTCAATGCTAGCCTTACAGGTGGCTCTTCTTCATGCATCTATCGGCCCGATCAAAGCTTTTCCTCTTGTTTAGTTACGAGTACGATCAATAAACTAGTTTTAGTGGCAGAAAACACGGGAAATAACCTTGATTTGTTTAGATGAAAGCCACTGCTCTTTATTGTTATGCTCCAATAAAAATCACTAAAACAATTGGTTTATAGCGGATCCATGTGTCATGATGGATCACATTGTTGATGCATCAAGAACATTAATCATGCCCCCATCAACCTTTAATTAATGGAGAGCAGCACAAACCAATCCAATAAATTGTCGATCCAGATCAGATGGTAACAAATGGGGGTTATTATGTTCATGCATTGATCCAGATCGCCTTCAAACATGGATGATCCACTAGGAAACGAACATGCAACTCATCTCATAGTAAATGTTATGTATTGGCGCTTTACATGGAATCATCCATTAATTTTATCTTCTAGCTCGGTGGGTGCGGTGCTGCTAAGCCTCGAGCCTGCATCAAAACAAACTCATACCTTTTCTTTCTTCTTAGTCTGTTATAAGTGGTCGATCCACCATTGCCGTGCCATTTAGATATCTCGATATTACACTCAAGAAAGCAACAACGTTTAGGTGGGTGATCATCAGTACCTCGGTGCATTGATAAAACGAGAGTGACAATAGCACTCGACACGTGGAGGAATCCCTGGCCTTGCATCTCACTTTGTATTTACACACGGAGCAGCGCCACCAAAAGGGTAGACCCGATGGGATTGGGAGGGAGTAGAGCTCGGAGCTTGATTAAGCATGGTTATTGTTCCCTCCACTCCAAACAAGAGGGGATCGATGAGAGTATCATATTACTATCCATTGTTTATTCCTAACCTGCATATATTATTGGGGCAATGGACATCTTCTTACCTGTGCATAAGATCTTCTTCAGGTGATCAAATCATGGTTCTTGCTGTTTTGTGGGTGGGTGCGGTGCGACCCCATGCCTGCTTCACAGAGTATACTTCTTTTTTCCTGCCCTGCTCTGATTACTTTATGGCAAATAATAAATAAGAAGGGAACATCCATGTATCACATCAATAAAAATAAAAAAATAAAAAAAATAAAAAAGAGTATTAATCTATAGGTCCTTTTACCCTTCCCAGGCCTAGAGTAAGGCAATTGCTGGATAATATCCATGGCTTATTCTGTCCGGTGGAGCGTGAGATTACTGTGTATTTCGAAAGATTATTAAAAATACACTCAAAATATATCAACACTTTAAAATTATTAAAAATATAATATTTATCCAAAACAAATAAATTTCAAAAAGACCGCACTTCAAATCAAGGCATTAATATGATGACCCAAGGGCTAATGCTGATCAGTGGGACCGATCATCTTTCTATAATCATGGTTTGAATGGTCAAGCATCAAATTATTGGTGTTCATGTGAAACATAGGATCCCATCCCTTTCTACTTCCGACTTCCGTTCTTTCATTTGCAAAGAATGGTTTTACAACCATCTTCTGTTTTCATCCTAGAAAAGGAAAAATATATATATATATATATATATATATATATATTCATTTAGGTTCTATTTATTTTTGCATTGAAAATTTTTTAAAAAAAATTTTAAATTTTTTTTGTTTAAATTAATATTTTTTTTTTTTTTCAGATTTTTTTAATATACTGATGTCAAAAATAATTTTAAAAAAATAAAAAAAATATTATTTTGATATATTTTCGAGTGAAACACTTTGAAAAGCAACCGTTAATGCACTCCCAAACACCCCTTAATCTGTGAAGGCTTGACCACATTTTGTTGCAGAGTTAACAAAACCACTAAAATATATAGGGTCAAACATTCGTCTGTTTTTTTTTTTTTTTTTCAAACTTCTTTCTTTCAATTTAATTCTTCTACAACCTAGTTACATGAAATTAGATTCTAAATTATCATATAAATACATAATTAAAAGACAAATGATTGAAAAGTAAAACATAGAGAAACTTCATGTCTCACACAAAATTCACGATAATCTTCATTTCGATCCAAAGATTTATTTTGTTTATTTTTCAGTCTTTAATTTTGAGAGATAAAAGAAAAAGATGTCTAAAATGGTGAGGAGAGAGAAATTTGTAGGTCATGCCACTTTTTAGCGAAAAAAACTCATTGTTCTTAATGTTAACAAGTTCATTTCAAAGAGTAAAGCTTGATGGTGGTGTTTTTTCAAAAAACAAAATCACTAGGAAATGAGATATAGCTCAATTTGGAGATTTTTTATTTTGTCAATTATTGTGTGTTGGGTGGTTTTGGAGTGTTTTGGGGTTATTAGGTGGTTTGGAAACATTTTTTTGTGGTGTTTTGGAAGTGTTTTTAGGTGAAAATAAATTTTCAGCCCAAACCTCCCATTTTTTTAGTCACCACTATGGTTTGCGACCCATCAAACGACGCATTGTCTGTTATTTTTGTTTTAAAAAAATAAGGGTCATCTGCTCTTGAAAAGGTTAAAAAATAATTGGCCTAGGCATGCAAGGCCACTCAAGCCTGCATATATGGGCTCATTTTGGCAATTTTTTTATATTTTAATTTTTTTTTCAATTACATCCTTTAGTGTTGAGTTTTTATTGAATTTTTTTCAATTTCATCTTTCAATATTTGATTGATTTTATCATATAATAATAAATAAATAAATAATTTAACCCAATGGAGTCCATGAATAAAGTTAACCTAGCTTCTTCTTTTTTCCTTTGATTTTTCTTACTTTGGACCTGCCAAATTGATAGGGTTGCATCAAGGCAATTGCCACGCTATTTGATTTGAAATTTGGGCTAGGCAAAGAATCAAATCGAGAGATTTCAAGTGTGATTCGGTATATCGTATTTAATAATAATGCAAAATGTTTCTTACGACCTAGATATTATTTTTTTATATTCAATTTTTTTAATACAAGCCGTAGTATGTAGTGGGAAGTGACCTAAGCTAGTTACTTACTAAATCAACTGATATTGCCTTGTTTTTTTATTTTTATTTTTTTGAAAAAAAAAAACTTGGTAATAACTTGTTTGTTGTATCTATATATGTGATTGCATCTAGAGATGTTAATGGTTATCTATGGTTTGGGTTTTAGTACTAATTATACATATACTCGAATTCAAAACTACTATGTATACATAATACAAACTTGACTATAATGGGTTTTGGATACTTGAATCAACTCAATCGAGTTTTAGATATCTATTTGGGTTTCTATTGCTAGAAAAAGATCAATCTTAGTTTCAGATCCACACAGCCAAACCATAAAGTTCCATAAAGTCACCTCAAACTTATTGATTACAGGTTTGTTGTTGTTACATCTAGTGTTGTCGTTGTGATTTCAAAAATAGCACAATTGAAGAGAAAATGTTGTTGGAATCGATGATTTTAAATAAATAAATAAATAAAAGAGTTGGTTCCAACAACATATCAAAAAAGAGTTATGTATGTTGGTTAAATCAAATAAATCCCTAAATAGCATGATTTTGTGGAGAATACAAAGAATATCTTTAGGGCTTTTAATCATACTCAAACAAACACAGATCCAAAAAATGAGTTATAGGATAGCTCAAAATCACAATCAATTAGCATTGTGTTTTTTCCTAAAAGGTAAAGATAAACTGATTTTCACTTTAAAGCCTTGTACAATACAAACAATGAGTACAAATCAAGTTTGTAGAAGTGCTTTTAATAGGTGCCCTAGTGATAAGAGTGAAGCAAAGCCTTTTCTGCAATTGTGAGTGTTTATAGGTGGTTTATAGTTGTTGAATAATTTACAATTTGAGGTTTGATGTATAGTGTTTAAGTTTTTTTTTTCTTTTTTTCTGGATATACCAAGAGAAAACAATGTAGGGATCAACATTTTCTCGACAAAAAATAAAAATCAGTTTTAGCAACATTTTCTTTATTATAAAACTATGTTTCAAGAAGCATTCAATAATAAAACAATATAATTAATAAAGAGTAAATAGAATATATGAGAACAATGGAGATTAGAGGGAAGAAAAGAGAGCACTTTTATTTCATATGAATTTGTAGTTAAATGCGTGTATATTATTCTCTCAACAATGCTCCTATTTATAAGCATATGTATATAAATATTTGTAAGCTCAAAGGTCATAAGACCCGTACATGAGACCATGTACAACAACCGAAATCCTACTTTCATCATGGCATTAGAAGTGGCGAATCGTCCTCTTTCCGGCGATCTGACGAGTACTCACAGATAAGGTTAGTTTGAGCTGTGGTGAAAGTTTTTTCTTTCTTCTCTCTTTTCTCTCTCGTTCCCTAGAAAATTACGCCTAAACTTCTAGAAAAACATTTGTATCATTCAATTTGTAATCTTATATCGAATTGTTCCTCCTTCTTTTAATTACTTTTTATTTGGCTTTTGAACCTTTTTTAAGTTTGGATTTTTTTCAATTTCATCCCTATGCATTTTATTCAATTTGATTTTTTTTTATCTTGTTTGGTCCCTCTACTTTTAATTGCTCTATTTATGTGCTTTATACTTTTCTTGATTCTTTTTCCTTGCAATTTCATCCCTTTCTATTTTATTGCATTTGTTTTATAATTTATTTTTTGTCCTTATTCTTTTTATCACTATATTCTTATCATTTTCTTGATTTATATTTTTTTTTCAATTTTGTCCTTCAACATTTAATTTCATTTGGTTTTCTATATAGTTTTGGTCCTCGTTCTTTCAATAACTTTTTTACTTCTTATCCTTTTCTTAGTTTTTAATGTTTTATAATTTAGCCCTTAATTATTTTCTTTTATTTTTTCATACCATATTTGATTTACATTGTTTGAGTTTTAAATTATTTTATGGTTGGATATTTTAATATGTTATTTTTTTTGTGGTGGTTGCCTTCCAACGGCGCAATCTTTTTATTAAAAATTGATTTTAAAAAAAAAAACTCATAATTTTTCATTTGGTTTTTTAGATTTTTTTTTATTGAACTTTGATTTTTTTTACTGAATCATCTTTTTGATATATTTTTTTTTTTATCTTAATCTCATATTATGAGTTGTTGGTTTATCTAGTTATCTTTAATTAACTTGGATATTTTTTTTTCAACGTTATATTTTTTTGATTTTTTTTTATTTTTAACATTATATTATTAGAGTCGGGTTATATTTTAAATTAATTTAATCAGAATTTTCTCGATTATATTCAGCGAATATTGTTTTAAAGTTGGAAAAGGTACTGTGCAGTAGAAAAACTGTAAGAAGAGGTCGACTATTGTACAAGTCGGATTCCAAGAGTCCAAGCCAACAGGAGTGACTAACCATGGCCCATTAACCCAAGGTCATGATGCTCCTACCCCACACGGAGTGAGAGAGGGGGAAGGGTTATCTTACGGTGCATCATGATTGTACACTAATGCCTTGCGTGCACTCCTCACTCACACACACGCTCGCACGTATGAAACTCGCTTTTCTTTCCCTTCTTATCTCGTGTTTATTGTGTACTAGTAATGTCACTTTTCATTATTCCCACTCACAGGGACAATTCCGTCAATTTGTTTTCTATATAGTCTCTCCTTTCCGTTTTCTCTCAGCATTTCCACTTTGACTGTACTCTCTCTCTCTCTCTCTCTCTCTCTCTCTCTCGCTGCAGTGCGGTTTTTCGATCTGAGTTTGAAGTTCAAGAATTCAGCGGCTAAAAGGTATTGTTTTTCACTGTAAGTTCCTCAACCATTTTCTGTTTCGTGGGATTAATATTCCTTGATCGCTTTCACGAGATCATCTGTTTTTCAAACGGGCTGGGCTGTGTTTATTTCATCTGCATACTGTCTGGCTAGAAATGGGCTTTGTCTATTATACTGCTGGGTCTGGTTATTGTTTTCTCTGAAGAAAATGAGATCTTCTAATGTTAGTTTCTGAGTTGTGAATCTGTTCTTGCTAGTTAATTTTTTGCCTAGCTATTTTCAATTATTTTAGCCTGTTGGTTTAGATGATAAATCTTAGGAAAAACTGGTACCACAGTAGTAAATGCTGAATTTCATTTGGGATTAATCCAATTTATTTCCTTATACGATAATAAAAGGATGGTTTACTGTGAGACTCACTATGAATTTAAATTTCTCAATATATAACAAAACATGTTTCCATCTTAAAATCCTATTTTGCAGGGTTGATGAATTGGTTTTGGTGAAGGGAACAACTGTGGCGATATTCTTGGGAGAGAAACACTATGCGGTGGTTCCTGAGTCTTTCTATTGATGTGTATCGGAAAGTTATCTCATTGAATCTCTATTGTAAAGTGATCCTGTAAATTCCTTTACAAGCCTCGCCTTAAATTCTGAACCTTTTTCGTCTTTTAACTCGATGGGATCCACTTTCTTCGTTGTCGTTCCCTGTTACGTTCGTCAGATTAGCTGAACAGTTGCAAATCCAATATCCTCTCTGCTTTCTTTCTCAATTTGTTTCCTGGGTGAAAAATCTGATTGCTTGTTGTTTATTTCTTGGTCTGGTTATCCCTCCAGTTACGTGTATTAGGTGTCCCTTTGCTGACGATTAATCTAGTTTTTTCTGTGTTCAAATTAATATTGTCCCTTTGTTTGTTCGTCTCTGGAATTTCGTTCTTTCTTTCTGTTATCAATATATTGAAGGGCTGGGAAGTAGTTATGGTGTGCCAAGCTGCGAGCCAAACAAATTTTCGGGCATTGAAACACGAAAACGGGATTGCTGGGTGTGCCACCATTATAGTTAGAGTTATAGCATGCTTTCAACCGCTTCAGGATTGCCAGGTTAGTCAAGTTAATTTTATTCGTTGGAACTTTTTTTTTTTCCTGGAGAAATTACGTGTACTTGTTTTGTGCCGTTCATTGGTTAAATATTCTCCTTTTTCATGCTTTAGATTCCCTGGTCTTCTTCACTTCTGTCTTTGATAAAAGTTGGAAAGTTTATGCTATGCCTTTCTTTTACTGATTTTTCTTTCTTGCATATTTTTCAGGCTGAATATTTCCGTCATCTGCTTAAACCTGTCACGTAGATTTAGTTTTTCACTTTCGTTTTCAAGTTAAGCTGGATTGTTTTATTTTTTCATTATTACTGAAAGAAGTAAGTGAACAGCCACTTCTACTACAGCAGAAATCCTTTTCCGGTGCGTTTTGCTTTCTGTTTGCATTAACTCAGTTCTGAATTCTCCTAGATTTCTTAAAACGTTTATTTTTTTTTTCAATCCATGTATTGCAGGTGATTGTTGTGGTTAAATGGGAGAAGATTGGGGATCTCTGTTTCCTCAGCAGCGATTTAATTGTCAATCACCCAATTCAAATTACTTGGGTGCTTCACTTGCCTTTGGGCAGCAAAATACTCTTCCTTTGCTTATGGATCCCAATACTAACATGGTCTTTACAAATGGGATCGGGTATCCATTTACTGAGCTACTGCACTCACAGGCTAGCCAGGAAAATGAACCTCGTGGATGGTTTCATGGTTTGCCTCACTTCCGACAGGCCTTAATGCCTCCTTCAAACTCTGTTCATAAAGAGAGAAGGCCTCGTTTAGAAACTGTTCTCAAAGAGAAACTCCCAACTGCCCCTCATGACAATAAGGAGGACAACATGCCTAAGGCAGTCTCTGGCTGTGATCAGAAAAGACTGCTTGTTTTTGACCAGTCAGGTGATCAAACAACTTTGATCTTTAGTTCTGGAGTTGGGACTCCTGTCCAGTGCTTGAAGTCTTGGATACCAAAACCAACAGTTGGCTTTGATTTGAATAGGGAAATTCCTGGGGCTAAAGGTCAAAATTTTCATTTAGGACCAATCGCAAATGATGAATTTGTTGAAGATGATGGGATTGATATGCATGAGGACACTGAAGAACTGAATGCCTTACTTTACTCGGACGATGGTGATGTTTGCTCTGAGGATGAAGTCACCAGTACAGGTCATTCACCTAGTACAATGACAACTCATGATAGGCGAGATTGGTTTGATGGAAGTGCAGAAGAGGTTGCTAGCTCTAATGGTTCAAACAAAAAGAGAAAGTTGTTTGATGGAGGTTATACAGATGCTCCATCACTCAAGGACACAGCTACTTCTGTAAAACCCACTAGATGTTTTGGGCACGAGGAAGATGCAGAATCCAGGTGTGACAAGGGCACCAATTCAATGTCACATGAACTGGGTTCAGAATCAGGCAACAAGAGGATGAGAAAAGAGAGTATTCGTGAGACAATGAGCATTCTCCAGAACCTCATTCCAGGTGGAAAGGGCAAGGATGCAATTGTTGTTCTTGAAGAAGCAATTCAATACTTGAAGTCATTGAAGTTCAAAGCGAAAGCTTTAGGACTTGATGCTCCATGAGTATCAATACTTGTTATGCCAGTAATGCGGTAATACTACCTGGTATTGTCCTATTATTAGTTAGATATTACTAGTGGTGTGTGTGGAATAAGTAAGGTGAAAAATTATGATGGGGTTGATTTGAACAGGAGAAACAGTTCCTTGCGAAGGAGGTGAGTAATAGTAAAAGGAGGAAAGATCGGTGTCCATGTCGTGTAGCCTGTCTCAATTTCAATGTTCAATGACTCGAACTGCAAATCAGCAAGCTTTGGATTGTGAAAAATTTGCTGCCCCCTAGAAAGAGGAATGGAATTGCAGCGTAATATGTCCCAATAAAGGAAGGTGAATCATTAAGCTATGTCTTAGGGTTTAGAGAAAGTAGCACTCACTCCTGGGCGTGGGGTGCTGGCTGTGTGAATGAGAAGACTAGTTGTTCTAGAGGGACCCCCATAAAGAGGATGTATGCACGCTTCTTGGGTGTGTCTTGGTTCCCATCTCATTCTTCCCTTTTTGTATTTTTATCGAAGTTTTATGTTTTGTGGGGTTAATTCTTGTGATGTGTAACATTTGCACGAGTGAGGGCATCCTTCATTTCACCTTGCAACTTCATATAGTGGCCCCAGTTCATCATTTCATGTATCCTTCCAAGTATTGTTGTAACTCAGGATGTACTACTATAGATTGTAATGGTATTGTAATTTGAATGTGGAAGAACATTTGTGGTGTTTGTTTGCATGGGGCTATCTATGACTGTTCAATCTCGTGACCTTTTTTGTGATTATAGTGGTTTGGTTGGTTGGATGTAATTAATTTGCTTGGTTTTGCTGGTGTCTTTTATGCCTACGTACATGTGTCTCCATGCTCAAATTTCTGATACAAGACAGTGATGTGTTAATGTGTGATACCTTTTCTCTATGCAAGAGTGCAAAATTTTCCGTCTTTCTGGAGATGATGTCGCTGCGACGGGACCACAAAGATGCATTATTTTGGAGACGAAGCACATGTGAATCCTAGCACGGGTGTGGCCTATTTTCCTGCTAAACTGGGAAAAGAAAATTGCAATTAAGAGAAGGGGATGTTTCAACTCGTTTGAGGCCTCCACCTGGGCTCTTGAGTACAGTGGACATTTTTGTGTTATGTAGCGTTTGTTTACTGTAATTGAAAACTGAGGAGAGAAGATATAAAAGATGAAGATTATAAAAATAGAGGATACAGACATTACGAGAGACAAACACATTTGTGTTTGGTTTGTGGTGTCTAAAATAGAATGATTCATGTTTTTGCTTGGTTGATGACATAGACAAAATAAAATATATAAAAATAATTTTATTTTTCAAAGTAAATCTTGTAAATTAAAAGATATATATATATATATATATATATATATATATATATATATATATATATTAGTTTTTACTTTAATTTAAATTAAGTGTTAAAATTAATAATAGTATAATAATCTAAATTATAAAAATCTAGATCAACCTGATGGTCAATCTAAGATCTAGATAACCCTGGGTTTGGATTGTGTTTGGTAAGTGATTATCGTTGTATCATGTTTATTTGGTTGATGGTAGATAAGACAAAATAAAATATAAAAATGTTTATTTATTTTTTATTTTTATCTTAATATGTATTATTATCAAATTTACATTATTTTTTTCACTTTAATTCACATTGAGTATTGAAATTAATAATAATATAAATATATTAGTTATAAAACAAGGATCAGCCTAATGGGTCGACCCAGAAGCTATACAACTCGAGGTTGGACCGATCTAAATCTAAAACAAAAAAGGATTTACCCAACTTGACCCGATAAAAAACCTGGGTTTACTAGTGACCCAGTAAAACACTGAGTAAAAAACATAATGACTTTTTTTGAGAAAAAAATTGGGATTGACCCTCTTGATCCTTGACCCCTGGATGAGTTTTAAAACTATGATAATAACTACTTTTATCTTTACATGCTTTAATTGAACAAATTTGGAATTAAGATTTTTTTACATTGATATTTTAAGGGTAACAATAATAAATATTGTCTCTAGATACATGTTCTTTTTATACATCTTGTTTTAAGAAATACATAAATTCATTTCAAAATTATCTTGAAAACAAATTTATTTTTATGTCTCTGTCACTTCAACCAAACACATTTCTGTCTCCAATGTCTCCATCTATTTTATCCCGAGACAGTTACAAGATGCTAGATAGCAGGACATCGTATCTAAACTAGATGAAGTGAAGATTTCAAAATATGATAATCATTATTTTGTTAAAAAAAAAAATGTTCTTTCACTTTGATTAGATTTTGAAAATTTATTTTATTTATTATTTATTACAAGATATACTAAGACAATTTAGTGAGACACCACGGACTACATTGTAGAGGAACAATGTTAGAAAAATTCAATTTTGTTCTTGGAGTTTTTTGTTTTTCAATTTGATCCATGAAGTTTTATATTTTTCAATTCAATTCTCAAATTTATTTTAACTATTTTAATCCCTAATTTTTAAGAGATAAAAGGAAAAAATCATCAAAAAGGAAAATTGTTTTTTGATTGATCACACTCTGATTAAGAAAAAAAAAAACTTAATCTTGGTTTCAATAGATTTATCTTGGAAAAGGGAGCTCAGTGATGATTGTTTTAAAAAAGTATATCGAGGTCTATAATTTTTCTTACTCGGTTTGATTTTTGGTTTTTAGGATGATAAGATGTTTAGGAGTTGAAATGGGGTCATTGAGATTCTTATGGTGCTTTTTAGGATATTTTCAAGTAAAAATAGGTTACAAAATAGATTTTAGAGGTTCTTCAACTCTATATTTTTAGTCATATATGATGGTCAAAGAATGAACTAATGGACAACATATTATTTGTTTTACATGTAAAGGCGAACAAAGTGTTATTTGTCTATTTAAAACATTTGTCTATTTAAAACACGCGAGCATGGCCTTCTAGGTCCATGATTAACTAGGCTATTTTTTTCCTTTAGACCAAACATGCATGCTCATACTTTCAGACCCATACAACGTATCATAAATTCCCATGAATAAAATAATTAAAAAAATCCAATTATACCATGATTTTCAATTATTGTATAGATTTTTTTTTAATAATATTAACATGTACTTTATGAATAATTATAAATGAAACTCAAATTATTTATTCTTTTATTTTTTTTCATATAGTCACATAAAAATAATTGGGACATAATTTTTTTTAGATGAAAATTGCTTTACATATCATGATAAGTTTATTTTTTTTACAAAGAGCCAAACTTATGATCTAAAAAACATTGTTCATCAAAATATATGAAAAAAAATATATAATAAGAAGAGAGTTTCGTATAAAGAAATATTTGTTTTTCTCTAAAATGCAAATCATTTGAATTTTTATGAATTGCCATTTTAATTACTTTAAGCTTGCATAAAAAAAACCATGACATTGATAAAATAATAATAATTATGTCCATGTCAAATAAAAAAAATGTATAAATAAGAAAGAATTTTTATTGAATAACTATATTTTTATTCTACAATTTAAATTATTAAAATTCTTTCAAGTAATTATTTTAATAATTAAAAAATTAAATAAAATTAGGTTTTGAAAATAGCCCTGTGGCATTGTGCAACCATACAAAAAACTAAATCTACCTAATTTAATTGCCTACGAAAAAGTTTGACATTTAATCTTGTTTTCTAACCTTTTTTTTTTTTTTTTTTTTTTTATCGTATGCACTCTCAAGGTTAGAGAAAGTTTTGAACAAAAATGTTGGGTTTTTCAAATGACATATATGCAATAAAAATAATAAATTTAAAATTTATTGGGAGTTTTAAGAATCTTATTACATAAATCTAGAGTTGTTTAGGGTTTATACAAAGATTACATAAAAAACAAATGTTTTTTTTAGCTTTGAATAATTGTTTTAAGGTTAAGTTATCATAAACCATAATTCATCTAAGTGTTCGGACTTTAATAATAATTCATATGAACAACTAGTGAGAAATCTCTTAAACTCTTTTAGAAATGAAGAATTATTATATCTTTGAGTGCTAGTTGTTTTCTTTTATGTTTTTGGTGTTTTTGTATTGTTTTGTACTGTAAATAAGTGGCATAACATTTTATTTATAGGGAAACCTAAAAACCCTAAAAATAATAAAATATCAATTTGCCCTTTAAATAATATCACACATTTTATTTTAGGATAATTTTAGAAAATTATTCAATCAAGTCCCTACTTGATTTTTTTAGGTCTAGAAGTGTAATCTCATGTGTTGCTACCCAATTTTTTGACCTATCTTTTTTATAAGTTTTTGAAAAATAAAAATAGCAAAAAAAAAAAACAAAACCCAAAAAAATATATATTATTGATATATTTGCACCGTTTTTAACATTTTCAGTGTCATCTAAAAAAATATTAAATTTTTAAAGGTCTTTTGAACGTGTTCAACTTTTAACGCGTCATTTTTTAAGTTATTGATTTTCCTTGTTTGAGTCGATGTTGATATTGTTTTTTTTTTTAAAATCAAAATACAAAAAAATAAGAAAAATCAGAATTTGTAAACAAATACAGAAGTTGAGGGACCAATGTGTTTTGGAAAACAGGCCATTTATCTATAAATAAAGGTCACAACACACACTAAAAAGAGGGGAAATTTTGAAAAACAAGGAACATAAGAAAACCCTAAACCTAATCCTATCTTTACTAACATAAGCCGCCGCCCCTTGGAGATTTTGGTTTTCTTTCTTCCAGACGTTCTCCCCCTGCACCCAAAGTAGCCTCCCCTCCTTTCTTTGCTACAAGACAATCATCTCACCACTTTCATTTACTCTCACAGTTTTTGTCTCTTGGCATCACTAGACCTTCCCTCTCTCAGCCATTTCCAACTCTACCTGATAGACCTAACAACCCCTTCCCTCCTAAACCAGTTGCCAGCTCGCCAAAACCAAAAAGAGGACAGAGCCGTTCCCCGCTCATCATCCCCTTCTCTCAGCCGTTCCTCCTTCACCATCATCGGCCAGCTTGCCAAGACCTAAATTAGACCCTCCATCAGTAGCTCATACATGGCGATGCCCAAAGATTAAGCTCTATTTCCAACCGATTGACGAGCATATAACACTTCTTTCTCCTCCATTGCCACCAGTCAGACATGATAAAAGCCCAGTCATAAGCTACCTTTTGGCCTTTCTGCCAGCTACCTGAAACAAAGAAGCAAGGGGAAACAAAAAGAAAAAAAACAGAGTTGAAGAGAGAGAAGCGAGTCTAAAAAAAGAAGAAGGGAGAGATGAAGATTTGAAAACAAAGAAAGAAAAACTAAAACCATATACTTCTTGTGTTTTTTGGTGTTTTTCAAGTCACAACCAGTGAGGAAGGGAAGAAAGGAGGAAACCACTCCAAATCCCCTCATTTTCTTGGATTTTATTGTGGCGGCGAGCGAAACCACGTGCCGCTAATAATAGTGGCACGTGGAGCAAACATACTGCCACTATTCCTGCAGTTTCATAAGTCTTCCCAACACTGTTCTAAATTATTTTTTTGGGATTTATTTTGTAAATTCCAAATCGTTTAATGTAATGTTTGTTTTATTTTGAATTTTGATGATTTGTAAATGTAAATGTAGGTATGTGAGAAAAACATAATAAAAAAGGATGTTTGTGTATGTGTGTTTATACTTTCTTTTTAAAAAAAGAAAAAAGACATTCATTTGTTTTCATATTAATGTTAGAATTGTTATATTTTTTTTTATTTGATAAGATAAGGATGTCCTGACTGAAGAGAACTTTTCTTTCTTTTTTAATAGGCAGTGATAGGACAAATTGTCAGAACATTGAACCCGCATCAAATCACGAAGCATCTTACCTTAAATAGAGTGTGCTAGGGATGCTAATATCTTTCCTAACCACAACCAATCCCTTACCCATGAATCTCTGATAAGACCAGTATACCTGGGTTTCCTAATGACCTTAAACCAAGTACTAGGTGGCGACTCCTCAGAACAAACAAACCAACGATGAAAATCGACATTGACACCACGCGAGGCACGTGCGACAGAATAATGACTCCACTAGGGAAGGTACTATTTCTAACAATATTGGACTAAGCTTTGTGTATTTAATGTGTTTAAATTTTTGCATTTTTGTCTTTTTTTTAATGTTTTTTTCCATGAATTGTATAGAATTTTCTCATTCATCACATGTTTTAAATTTTCAAGCACACACAAGCTCTTAAGTTAGGTAGGGAATTAACAATCTGCTATGACTATTGGTCAGGGTTTAGATGTATGAAACATCCAACTCATATCTGAGTGCCTGCTTGGTAATGGTGGATATACATGCCTTAACCATTTCTTGCAACGCTTCCATACTGTCTTTACAAAGATCGTCACTGGGCAGATATGAGATCCTTTTGAGATCAGGTATAAAACCTACCCATGTTCGCATAATGAATAGAACTTGTCCTTAGGTTGTATGTGCTACTTTTATTTGCATTAGAGCAAGCTCTTCTTAAAGCATCTTGAACTTAAGACTTGTCGGTGACACACTAGTCGTCACTTAGGAATTTTTTTTTGTAGAGTTTGGGTAAGAATCAAGATTCTTGTTTCATCATACAAGAGTTACAATCATATAGTTCATCATGTAGAAAAGATGTTCATACATTTATCATGCATGCTCCAAGAATGAAACATAAGTTCCCCCACTTAAGGTCTACTATATGGGACTGAGAAAAAAAAGATGGAAAATGAAGAAAGGGGTCAGATAAGGGCTCATTATCAAAACAAAATTGAGAGCATCAAAGGTGAAGTAACTAGACTCACAAATCTGCTTGAACAAGTGTTAAGCTTCAATAATGAAAAGTGAATGTTTACACAACCTTATGTGGAAATATTGCCAGTCCATGTCCCACCCAAGAAAAATAATAATTAACTCTTCTCCTCAGCACTCCACCAGGAACGACCACAACATCAAAGCTGGACCTCTCCTATTCAATCATGAAAAAGTAGCAACACCTTTAGTTATCAATAAAAGATAACCTTCTTTCTTGTTCAATCTTACTGTTAGTTTTTTAAAGCATCCACATCTCCTTCTAGTAGCATCTAACAGTTGTCAACTTTTTGCACTATGAGTAGTTGCCTTCTTTCCAACCACCTCTATTATTAACTCTATTCTAGTTCAACAACACAGGATGTTAGTCTGAAAAACATGAGTATACAATGAACTTTAGCGTAGCAGATCTCCCTCTATAGAGATCTATTTGTGGCTCTACTAGTGGGGAATACTAGATGAGTGTAGTAGTTTTAGACGCTATGAAAATTTACCCCACCAATTTCAGCACCGAAACACTGTAGTAGGCAGTAGAGTTAGACCTAGTCTGAAAAACAAGAGCAGACATAGAACTTCAACGTAATAGAACACTCTCTATAGAAATTTATTTGTGGCTCAGCAAGTGAGGAATCTAAGAATGAGTGTAGTAGTTTCAAATCATCGATAATTTTCTCCCACTAGTGTCAGTATTAAAATGCAAAAGTAGGGAGAAAAGACATACCTGCACTGAAAAACATGAAGAAGACTGAAACTTCAACAGAGTAGAACTCCTTCTACAAGTGTCTGTTTGCTGCATTGTTAGTGAGGAATCAAAGAGGAGACAGAGGAGCTTTTAATTCATCAAGTTCTCCTTTAGTAGAGATAACACGTGATTTCACATGTCGACAATGGTAGTGTTGCATGTTTCTATGCGCTGGCAAGATTACCTAGCTGTTGGAAGGTTTCTAACAATCCTCAAACAACCACAATAGCATTAGAAGATTGCATGATGTTGTGAGGATTGTCGAAAGAGATGAACAAGTTATTATTATGGGAAAGATTGAAGGTTCTGCCAAAGATTCCAGAACAATGATGAGAGATGAATCAGGAGAGGACTCTGAAGGTCAAAAATGTTAGTTATGTGGTTTAGTTAGGTCTTGTTATGCTTATACTGCTCAAATATATTTACCAAGATTGACATATCTCAACTACTTGAGTTTGTCTACCATCATTTGTTAGGCCCTAGACTTGTCGTCCTGACTCTGTTAAATCCCATGCAATCACTGTTTCTTAGGTGGTATAATCCAAACAAGAGATTTGAATATCATTAGAGGATTTCGGGCCATTCAGTTGTATCATTGCAAAAGTTTCTAGAATTGAGTCTGGAAGTTGTTAAGCAAGAGGTAAGTGGAGTTTGTGAAGGATGGTGTCAATGGCTATATGGTCGCCAAAACATCCTTAGAATGATAAGTGATCAAAATTGCTTAGAAAAACACAAATATTGCCAAAAAAGCTTATCCAAAAAGGGTGTTGAATTGTCAATCATATTGTTATGGAATTTTGTCATTCTGCATTTTGTTTTGGGATCGCATCTTATAATTTAATGAACATATCTCTTATTTGTCCATTTATTGTTCTACAATCAAGAGACGTTTCTTTCAAAGGGTATTTTGATAAAATATTTTGATCAAACTCCAACATATAAAAATTAAGGCTAATCAATCTTGAAAGATTAAAAGTGTTTTGATTGTGAAAATGACTCAATGCTTGTTGAGATGACATAAGGTGACCAAGAAAATTTTGAACTCACACTTGAAATTGAGCCACACAGCGTGTAGCTAAGTTTTAACAGTATGCATAATGGCATATAGTGGATTCATAGTTATGGACTCATAAATCATGATTCTTAAAAGTCCAAATCATTATGCTGAACGAGGCCAAAATTTATCGGTTCTAATCGACCTTACTTGAAATGAGAAAATACCATTTTTGTTATCCCTTCACTTTCTAAAGGTTATATCCCTTGTGGCCCTATTTGAGCCAGGATGATTTTCTTCATAAAAAACCTTGACTAGGATCACACCCCATACTAGGGGAAAATGAGAGATATTTTCAAGACACTAATAGAATTAATAGATAAAGGAAAGGCTTAGAACAAAAGTCCAATGATTAAGAAAAGGCTAGAAGAAGAAAACCAAAGACTGAGGCATGTAAGAAAACTTTAAGGTAGGCTATGTGAAAGCAAAAAAATATATATAAAAAGGAAGGAGAACACCTATCAAGTCTAGGAAGGGCAAAAGAAGTTTCAATCAAAGAAAGACATAATAAACACCAAAATTCAATAATAGAAAAAAAATACTAAGTTACAAATATTGTCTTTTAATATCAATGATAGAGCCTCTAATGTCTTCTAATGATTAAACTGATTATTCATCAAAGAAAAAGTTGGATTTGCATTATGACCTATGTTAAGAGAATTCAGATATGATCTTTAAGGTTAACAATGTTATATGTCACTTTCTTAACAAATACAACAAGAGAAAGAGAATTGATGAATAGTTGATGTTAATCCGAGGTCTTTGAAACCCTCAAACATCTTTTTGAGCTTGTGAATTCCCCTTCTTTCATAGCCATGAACCATAGCATGTATTATGTGCTTTTAAAAACTCTTTTTTAATCAAGTAAGCAATTTAAACCGATAAATGACAATATCAAAACTAGAAGAGTTTTTCCATAAGGGTCGTGACTTCATGGATTAAGCTACTTCATGCATTATGACCTCTGTTAAGAGTTTTTATGCATGCCGATAAAATTGATGCTAAAGAAAAGAAACAATATTTCTTTATAAAGCCTTGAGTCTTGACTTAAGCATCTTGTTTTTTGAAATTCACAAAAAGGTCACCTCATCTCATGCCATTAAAAGATATATCCAAAATTAAAGTTTAAAATGGATACAAAGAACCATGTGAAAAGCCATTTTAATCTTACAATAGGTAAATTTCTATTTTTCAAAATACAAGACCATCAAAGTCAAAATACATATTTTGGATAACGTGTGTTAGGTTTTTTTTTTTTCTAATAAGCTTGATTTTCAAAAAAAAAAAACTTTAAAAAATGACATATTTGATTTCATTTCAATAATTAGACTTGAATAGATATGATCTTTGAAATGTGAGAGTTGATTCTAGAACAAGAAAGATTGTGAAACAAGAAAAACATCAATCGAATTTGTAAAATCCTCATAATAAATAACATCAATACTTCCCGATACTTTTTGAAAAGCTGACCATCTAGGGGAAATACAATGAACCCTGAGAAGAAAAACAAATAATATTCAAATTAGTTGATCAAATGATGAATCGACGAACAAACATATTCAGATCAACTGAGGGCAAAGATAGTCATGATCCAAGTGAACTCCAGCAGCAATTGCGAGTAAAGATGTGCCTAAAGGACATCTTCATATTTTCACCTGAGTTACCCTCTAAAACATAGTTATGACTCCCGATAAATGTTATCATGCAATTGCATTCGAATAAATATTAAAAGGATGCACACCACCAAAACTAACGGTGGAACAGAGATGTACTTGAAGGACATTTTCATGTTGTCATCCTTTAAAACATGGCTACCGAACGATATGGGCACATGATTGAATGTAAATAATTGTCAAAAATATGCACTCCACTAAGACTGATTATGGAACAATGATGCACTTGAAGGACATTTTCATATTGTCATCCTTTGAAATATGGTTATCGATCGTTGTTGTCATACTATTACATTTGAACGAATGTCGAAAAGATGCATATCACCAAGAATGGCTGTAGAAACAAGCTCCACCGAAGCAAAAGTTCTCTTCACTGCATGAATATGGGCGATGAACATCATTAATGATGTCGAGGCATTTCTTTTCACAATCTGATTAGATGAGCTGAGAGGAATCTATTGAGAAGAACACTAAGCATACAACCATGAACCTTTTACTACAAGCTATGAGATGCGTGTCTGGATGACCTGATGTTTCCATGAAAGACGAACCTAACTAATTAAAAAACAGTTCTCGAGAGAATTTAGGAGATGAATGATTGGTTAAACTCCCTTATGATGAATCAAGCAACACCACACTTGGAGGCATGGTCAAGCTTGAGAAACGATGAGGGCAGTAATCATAATGGACAACTTAGGATGGGCATTGCATTTATAGCTGAGTTGATGGCTAGAACACGAATGAGCTAGTATATTGAAAGAACAAAGAAGGCTTTGGATAGCAAACAAAGACACCCTATGATGATGGAACATAAAAAAAAAAAAAAAGACCTATATTTCAAACTAGATAAGGATGTATGTATATCATCTAACCTCAAAACATTGCATAATTGTTTTTAAATTGTTACAAAAAAAATCCTCATTGAAGTTTACCAACATTATGGACAAAGAAAGAAGCATTGCATTAATGATAACAAAGAATTGGTTTTAATCATGGAATAAGAAAATGATGAGATGAACCCTACTATTAGAAAAATCTCAAAAAAATAAGAAGATCAACCTTGTCATCATGAGGAGTTTTCAATAAACCATACAATCAGGAAGCACCAAGGTTTCAACCCATCCGATCGAGAATTATCAAGCCAACTCTGCAATCAGGAAGCACCAAGTTTTCTAGCCTTATCGTGACATCCCTTCAAGACTTCTCCAACCAAGTTATTTCACTAGGTAAGTCACATTTTTCACATTATTTTCACTTGGGTAAGTTACCTATTACAATGAAACCACTCTTCACATTCTTTCTATCTGGGTAGGTCACCCATTACAATAAGACCATCATCCACATGGGTAGGTCACCCATTAGAATGAGACCATCTTCCACCTGGGTAGGTCACCCCTTATAATGAGACCATCATCCATTTGAGCAGGTCACCCATTATAATGAGACCACTTTTTACATATTTTCTTTGGTTTTGGTTAAAGGAGGTCGCTAGATGGGATCTTAGATAGCTTTGGTTAAAGAGAATCGTCAGATGGGATTTTAGGTTAACCGAGCCATACAGGTAGACTTTGGTTCTAGTTAAAGAAGATCACCAGATGGGATTTCAGGTTAACCGAGGAATCGCCAGTTGGGATTTTAGATTGACCAAGCTACATATATTCTTTGGTTTTGGTTAAAGAAGATTGCCAGATGAGATCTCATGTTAACCCAATCACAACAAATATTTTAGCTTTGGTTGAAGGGCATCGTCATATGAGATTTCAGGTTAACCAAGCTACATATATTCTTTGGTTCTGGTAAAATGAGGTTGCTAGATGGGATCTCAGGTTTGCTGAGTCGCAACACTGATTTTAGCTTTGGTTAAAGGGAATCGTCAGATGGGATTTTATATTGATCGAGCTACGTACAGACTTTAGTTCTGGTTAAAAAGGATTGCTAGATAGGATCTCAAGTTAACCCAACCACAACATAGATTTTAGCTTTGGTTAAAGGGAATCGCTAGATGAGATTTCAGGTTGACCGAGCTACACACAGATAAATTATGGTTTTGGTTATACGGGATCACCATAAGGGATCTCAGGTTAACCTAACCACACATGTATTTTAGCTTTGGTTAAAGGGAGTCACTAGATGGGATTTCAGGTTGACCGAGCTATACGAAGATTTTAGTTCTAGTTAAAAAAGCTTGCCGGATGGGATCTCAGGTTAACCAAGCCACCAACATTATCTTAGCATTGGAAGAAAAGCGAGAAGAACCCTACCATTAGGAAATTCTTAAAAAAAAAAAAAAAGGTGCAAACCCTGTCAGCAAGAAGGACCTTTTATTTGGTTTTGGTTGAAAGATATCGCAAGATAGGATTTCAGGTTAACCTAAAAAGAGAGAGAAAGAAAGAAAAAAGAAAAGCAAAGTGCTTAGATGAGTTAATCATTCAACAAGTTATGAAGACAAGAAAACAAGTTTTCCTTACAAAGCTTATTATGCAAAACATTGAGGAGTTTTGCTTCGTAAACATTGTAAAGAGGAGGTATATGTTGCTACCTAATTTTTAACCTATCTTTTTTATAAGTTTTTGAAATATCAAAAATAGAAAAAAATAAAAACGAAAAAACCCCCCAAAATACATGTTCTTAATATATTTGCATCGTTTTTAGCATTTTCAACACCGTCTAAAAAAATTAAAATTTTGAAGGTCTTTTGAATGCATTTGACTTTTAATGTGTCATTTTTGAAGTTATTGATTTTTCTTATTTGATTCGACGTTGATGTTGCTTATTTTTTTAAAAAAAATTAAAATACAAAAAAATAAAAAAATCAAAATTTACAAAAAATTAAAGAAGTTGAGGGACCAATACGATTTGGAGACCAAACCATTTTATCTATAAATAAAGGTCACAACACACACCAAAAGGGGGGCAATTTTGAAAAATAGGGAAACACAAGAAAACCTAAAACCTAAACCTATCTCTACTAACACAAGTCGCCACCCCTTGGAGCTTTTGGTTTTCTTTCTCCTAGTTGTTCTACCGCTTCACCCAAAATAGCCTCCTCTCCTCTCTCAGCCACAAGATAGTCATCTCTCACTTTCATTTCCTCTTACAAGCCCTATCTTTTCGCCTCACTAGATGTTCCCTCTCTCAACCATTTCCAACTCCACCTGACAGACCCAACAACCCCTTCCCTCCTGAACCAGCCGCCGGCTCTCTGAGACTAAAAGGAGGGCAGAGATGTTCCCCACTCATCATCCCCCTCTCTCGGTTGTTCCTCCTTCTTCACCATCATCGGCCAGCTTGTCAAGACCCAAATTAGACCCTTTAGCAGCAACCCACACACGATGGCACCTATAGTTCAAGCCCCATTTCCAACCAAAACCGACGACTAGATAACACTCCTTTCTCTTTCAGCACCGCCGACCAAACACAATGGAAGCATAGTCGTATGCAGCCTCTTAGCCTTTCTGCCAGCTACCTGAAATATAGAAGAAATGGGAAACAAAAACAAAAAAAAAAAACAAATTTGAAGAGAGAGAAGCGAATCTAAAAAAGAAAAAAGGGAGATATGAAGATCTAAAAACAAAGAAAGAAAAACTAAAATCAACTATTTGTTGTGTTTTTGGGCATTTTGCAAATTACCGCCGGTAAGGAAAGGAAGAAGAGAGGAAGTCATTTCAGATCCCTTTGTTTTCTTGGATTTTCTTGTGGTGGCACTAAACCCACATGCCATCAGTGACTTGGCACGTGGAGCAAACACGTTGCCACTGTTCCCGTAGTTTCAGAAGTCTTTCCAGCACCGTTCTGAATTTTTTTTTATTTTATTTTTTAAATTCCAAATCATTTAATGTAATGTTTGTTTTATTTTGAATTTTGATGATTTGTAACATTTGAATATGGGTATGTGAGAAAAACATAATGAAAAGGGATGTGCATGTGTTTGTACTTTCTTAAAAAAAACAACGTTCATTTTGTTTTCATATTAATGTTAGAGTTGTTAGATTTTTTTTTTTCATCTAATAAGATAAAAATCCCCTTACCGAGAAGAGCTTTTCTTTCCTTTTTAATAGGTCAGTGACAAGACAAATTGTCAAAACATTTAAACCACATCAAATCGCGAAGCAGCTTACCTTAGATAAGGTGTGCTAGGGTTGCTAATACATTTCCTAGCCATAACTAGTCCCTTACCTGTGAATCTCTAACAAGGCCACATTAGCCAAGGATTTCATAATCAATAATATTTAAGAACTTATGAAAAAAAAAATTCTAATTCATCTACGATGATGAATCTTGTCTTGATTACTCAAATACCTTTATATAATTTATAATATAACCAATATATGTTCATTTGTTGTCCTTGATTAGAACAATATGTAGTCAATATCACTTACACAATTGTTATGTATGCCTTTCAATAGACATGTGTGATCTCTCCATATAAAATTCTCATGCGGGTCAGTTTAGTGTTCATGTCATATAATAAGAACTTATATGTTAGTTTGATGTATCCATTATACCTCAACCTTGAAAGCAACTACCTTTTTTTCACAAGGAAAGGAACATAATATATATTGCTCTCGACAACTCTAATTAATACCTAATCTTAAAATAACATTGACTATGAACATTTAAGAACAATGCTTTGGTGCAAAAAGAATCTCATAATTATAACAACTTTATAATTTTATTTACAAAGTATTTTTGTCACATGAACTTTATCTTTACTCTAGATTCAATAATCAAACATTAGATTCATTAATAAACTATAAATACATATTAAAGATAAAGAAATCTTTTATTAATAATAAATATATTTTCTATGAATAAAATTAGTGCTACATGTAACTAATCGATTGGCTACAAGACATATACACTAGCAATCTCTCATTTGCTAAAGCCAGTCACTCAATATCAAATATCATATTACTTTATATAGTGATGATGTTTATGCGAGGACAATGATTTAATAAAATGATTAACAAGATTCTCTTTAATGGATACCCGCTCTATCTTTATATTTTTCATTTATATGATTTCTCTAATCAAATAAGATTGTCTAAGTACATGTTTGGATCTTTGATAAGACTTTGGTTTCTTTGCTTGCACAATGGCTCTATTGCTATATAGATCAACAATGCTAGGAACCACATCTAGTTTAGTGATGAACTTCTTAATCTAAACAACCTCTTTTCCATCTTAGACGCAAAAGTGTATTCATCTTCAATTTTAGAATCTATTGTGGTCTCTTGTTTGGAACTTTTCTAACTCAAATCACCATAATTTAGAGTAAAAACATATCTTTATTGTGATTTTTTATCATCAATATTTGATTGAAAACTAACATTTAAATAACCTTAAAACTTCCAATTCGTGTTCTCCATAAACTAAAAAGACATTCCTAGTTCTTCTTAAGTACTTAATAATATATTTAACTATCTTTCAATGACTCTCACCTGGATAACATCGATATCTACTCCTTATGCTTAAAGCATAAAATACATCCAATCTTGTAGATAACACCACATATATAATAAATCCTACAACTGAAGTATAGAGAATCATTTCCATCATATCTCTTTCAATTTGTGTCTTAGGACACATAACTTTGTAAAGATTTATTCTTTATTAAATAGGTAAGTATTCTATTTTCCGTTCTTCCATGCTAAACTTTTTTAGCATCTTATCTATGTACATATACAAGCATAATCCAAACAACCATCTAGATCTATCTATAAAGATCTTTATTTCTTAAATATAAGGTGTTTCTCCCATATTATTCATTGAGAAATTCTTAAACAACTAGATCTTTACTAACTAGAGTAAATGAATGTCATTTCATATCAATAATATGTCATCTACATATAATATTAAAAAAATGACTCCACTCTCATTAATATTTTTTTATAAACATAAAGTTCATCCATATTTTTGATGAAATTAAATTGTTTGATCATGTCATCAAAATATATATTCTGACTTCTTGAAGTTTGCTTAAGTTCATAAATGGATTTTGTAGCTTGCATACTTTATTGGTAAAATTCTTAGATTCAAAACCTTTAGGTTGTGTGATTAGTACTTAAAAGTGCATGTTTATCAAGGTTTTATATCATCATTTTGCACTTGAAGTATCAATAACTCCTTAACTAAAGCATGTTTTATAATAACAAGTTTGATACTATAAGATACCTTAATTTATGGTAAATGCTCATCTTAAATACAGGCCTATCACATAAATAAAAGGATTGATTGATGAGTTTAAGTATTGAAAGTGAAAGGACAGAGATGGCCAAACTTAGAAAAGAGATGCCGGTGCAGTCCAAACCGGAACATTGCTCGGTAATTGGATCATATCTGGAGCTCTAGATCTCGGATTTAGGTCCATTTTATAGGATGGAAAGGTAAGACAAATGCCTACAACTTTCATGGGGAGCCCAAGATTTAAAAAGGCCGTTTTGAAGTCCAAACTGAAGGAACAACGAAGAAGTCCGAAGCTGTCCTGCAGCCCAGACACTATTTAGTGTTCAGCCCATATCTTGAGTTCTAGAAGTCTAAATGACCTCATCTTTTTTTTGTTGGAAAGCTGAGACAATTTCCTAGAACATTCTTGAGGATTCTAGGCAAATTATGATGTTAGCAGTGACATCTTGTTCAGACAAGAAGATAAGGATTGTCACCAAGTCAAGATGTGGCCACCCACTCATCAATTAATTAACAAATCAATAGTTCCAAATTTTGGCCTATAAAAGGAGACACTTACCATGTATTGAGGCATCTTGGTTTCCAGATCAAGATCATGCTCTTGCTTTCTCTCTTTGTATTGCTTCTGTTTTGCTTTCATTAATATCAAGTTTATGCACTTCATTTCCTTTCCTTTAATTAGTTAACTTCTTTCTCATTTATGTTCTTATCTTGTTCATTTATGTTTCTTTCTTTCATTATGTTTAGCTAAGTTAATTATGTCAAGGTGAAAAGGATACACTAATGGTGTAAGAATAAGTATAATATAAACTTAACATGGACATTAACGTTGGATACTAACATGTTTTATATTTGTTATCTTGTTCACTTTTAATACTTTGCTTGTTGAATGGTTAATCTAGATTTATGTTGTATAACACTTGGTAGAACAAATACTTGGAACTTTCATAGCCCATACTGTATGGTATAACCGACACCTGAGCTATGAAAGGAACTTGATTTGTTCTTAACGTAAGTTATAATCATGAATGTCTGCCAACATTTACAAGTATTAGCTTTATTCGAATAAGATAACTAATGTAATCATGTTAACAATTTATAATCTGATTGGAACCTTCTTTATGTGTGGTTTCCAATTGAGTAGTAAGAGTTTATACTATACTTGTTTGAAGTACCATTAGTGGATCCTCTAACCTTGACATTTATTTTTATCATTGTTTAATCCTTACATTAATCTTTCAACTCAAAGTTCTCATTAATTTCTTCCTTCTCTTCTTTATTATTGTTATTGTTATTATTATTATTATTATTATTATTATTATTATTATTATTATCTGTTCATAAACTCAGTATATAGGCTGGAAACCTGTGACCCGATCTTTTAGATCATTCTCAGGTATAACAACGCCACGTACTGAGTATTATTATTATTATTCTTTGTTCATAAACTCAGTATATAGGCTGGAAACCTGTGACCCGATCTTTTAGATCATTCTCAGGTATAACAACGCCACGTACTGAGTATTATTATTATTATTACTATTACTAGTAGTACTATTGTTATTATTATCGTTATTATTGTTATTGTTGCGTTGTTATTTATAATTTATACAATTAACCTCTCTGTGGTTCGACCCCGATCTTGCCGGGTTATTTATTACTTCGACACTCCTGCACTTGGGAGAAGACATCAAGATTTTGGTCGTGTCAAGTTTTTGGCGCCGTTGCCAGGGAGGTAAATTCTTGTATAAATTATAATATTTAATTTATTTTCTCTTTTCACTTTTTATTTTATCTAACTTTTGTTTTCTTTGTTTTGTTTTGTTTCTTTTTCTTCTATTTTCTTTTCTTCCTTTTATTCTCTTTTTACACGTGCATGTGAGTTTGGTCACGTACATTAAGTGGTCGACTTTGTAGGGTATCCTCATCATTTTTAGAAAATATGGCCGAAGAAGATAATCAATCGCTTCATAATGAGAATAATAAGAATAACCGTATGAGAACACTTAGAGACCACATGAATCCCACAAGAACAAGTGCACCCTCATACATAGTTTTCCCTCATGATGCATCTCATTTTAATTTTAAGTCAGGCATTATTCAACTTTTACCATCTTTTCATGGCTTAGACTTAGAAAATCCATACTTGCATTTAAGGGAATTTGAGGAGGTCTGTAATACATATAATGACTCAAATTGTAGCATGAACACCATTCGATTAAAGCTTTTTCCTTTTTCATTAAAAGATAAAGCTAAAACATGCTACAAAATTTGAGACCAGGATCCATTGGTGCTTGGGATGAAATGCAACAACAATTTTTAAAGAAGTTTTTTCCGTCTCACAGAACAAACTCTTTCAAAAGACAAATCATCACTTTCACTCAAAAACCAGGAGAAATATTTTACCAATGTTGGGATAGGTATCGAGATTTGCTTAATACTTACCCACATCATGGTTTTGAAACATGGAGATTGGTTTCACATTTTTATGAAGGTTTAACACCTAGAGATAGGCAAATGGTTGAATTGATGTGCAATGGAACTTTCGAAGATAAAGACCCTAATGAAGCAATGGAGTACCTAGACTTGCTAGCCGAAAATGCTCAAAATTGGGACACCACAGGTACTTATGAGGCACCAAGTAAAACTCAACCTCATACATCTAGTGGAGGTATGCACAACCTTAGGGAAGATCATGACCTCCAAGCCAAGTTTGCATCTTTAGCTAGAAAAGTTGAAGCACTTGAATTGAAAAAGAGTGGTCAATTAAAATCTGTTCAAGACATTGTGTGTCAAATTTATGAAACCAAGGAACACTCAACAAATGATTGTCCAACTTTGCCTTCTTTTAAGGAATGCCTCCATGAACAAACCCATGCTTTAAACAGTTTCCAAAGACCCAACCATAACCCATACTCCCAAACGTATAACCCTGGTTGGAGAAATCACCTAAATTTCAGTTGGAAGAGTGATAGCAACAATGCACAAACTTCACAGCCACCGTTTCAAGCACACCATAATTTTCAAAATTCTCATGGATATGCACCTCCTTATGCTCCACCTCCTAGAAGAAATTTTGAGGAAACATTGCATGCATTCATTGAAAAGCAGGAGACAATCAACACTCAACTTGCTCAAAGCATGACAGATTTTAAAGATGCTCTTGCAAAATTAACATCTGCTCTCAGTTTCCAAGAGAAAGGTAAGTTTCCATCTCAACCACAGCAAAATCCAAAAGGGCAATACAATGCAAATGCGAGTAGTTCTGGAAGCCAACACATGGATCAAGTCAAATCAGTCATCACTCTTCGTAGTGGTAAGGTTATTGAAAAACCCATTCTTGAACCTTGTGAGAAAGATGATGAGTCTATCTCTGAGGGTAAGGAATGGGTTGAACCTGAACATTGCAAAGAGAAGGCTGATTCCCCGCCAGCACTTTCATTTCCTCATGCCATGACCAAACAAAGGAAAGTCAATCACAACTCTGAAATCTTTGAAACTTTCAAACAAGTAAGGATCAATATACCTTTGTTGGATGCTATTAAACAGGTTCCTTCCTATGCTAAATTTTTGAAAGATCTGTGCACCGTGAAGAGAAAACTGAATGTGAAAAAGAAAGCCTTTTTAGCCGAACAAGTAAGTGCCATTCTTCAAAACAATAATGCTTTGAAATATAAAGACCCTGGTTGTCCTACAATTTCTTGCTTTATTGGAGAACATAAAATTGAAAGAGCCTTACTTGATCTTAGAGCTAGTGTGAATTTACTTCTATATTCAGTCTTTCAAAGTCTCAATCTAGGTGAGTTAAAACCAACCTCTGTAACTCTTTTACTTGCTGATAGATCTGTAAAAGTGCCTAGAGGAATAGTTGAAGATGTGTTAGTACAAGTCGATAAATTCATTTATCCTGTGGATTTTGTTGTCTTGGATACACAACCTGTTGAAGCATGTAATTCAATTCCTGTCATTTTAGGACGTCCATTTCTTGCCATTTTTAATGCATTGATTAATTGTAGGAATGGACTGATGAAGCTATCATTTGGAAACATGACATTGGAGATGAATATTTTCAACATTTACAAGCAACCTGGAGATGATAATGATTTACAGGAAGTGGACTTTATTGAAAAATTAGTTCATGATCAATTTCAAACCACTTCCAGTGAAACTGAGATTGATGAATCTGATGATTTGCAAATGGTCTACTTTCAGGAAGAATCAAAGGCATGCAATTAGAGACCACAGATTGAAGAATTGCCACCACGATCAATTGAGCCCATACCTTCAAGTGTTCAACCACCAAAACCTGAATTGAAGTCGTTACCATTTAATCTCAAATACTCATTTTTAGGAGAAAATGAAACTTTTTCGGTAATAATCTCTTCCAAACTTAATGCACATCAAGAAGGTAAGTTATTACAGACTTTGAAAATGCACAAAAATGCATTAGGATGGACCATAGCTAACATAAAAGGAATTAGCCCTTTGATTTGCACACACAGGATTTATTTAAAGGAAAATGTTAAACCCTCTAGAGAAATGCAACGAAGGCTTAATCCTAATATGAAAGAAGTAGTGAAAAATGAAGTCATTAAGCTTCTAGATAATGGAATCATTTATCCTATTTCTGACAGCAAATGGGTAAGTCCTACACAAGTTGTACCCAAAAAGTCTGGAGTCACTGTGATAACAAATGAGAAAAATGAGTTAATTCCAACTAGGACTGTTACTGGTTGGCGCATGTGCATTGACTATAGGAAACTTAATTCTATGACTAGAAAAGATCATTTCCCTTTACCTTTCATGGATCAAATCCTAGAAAGAGTTGCAGGTCATGAATTTTATTGTTTCCTAGATGGCTATTCAGGTTACAATCAAATTGAAATTGCATTGGAAGATCAAGAGAAGACTACTTTCACATGTCCATTTGGTACTTTTGCATATCGAAGGATGCCTTTTGGATTATGTAATGCACCAGCCACGTTTCAAAGATGCATGTTTAGCATATTCAGTGATATGGTTAAACGTTTTCTTGAGATTTTCATGGATGATTTTTCTGTTTTTGGTGATTCATTTGATGATTGTTTGACTAACTTAGAAAAGGTTTTAAGCAGGTGTGAAGAAAAGAATCTTGTACTGAATTGGGAAAAATGTCACTTTATGGTAACAAATGGCATTGTACTTGGTCACATTGTTTCATCGAAAGGAATTGAGGTTGACAAATCTAAAATGAGTTAATTGCCAACTTACCAACACCAAAATCTATTAAAGATGTTAGATCATTCTTAGGACATGCTGGTTTTTACAGAAGGTTCATCAAAGATTTTAGTGTATTATCTAAGCCCTTGAGTAACCTTCTAACAAAGGATAATATTTTTGAATGGACTGAACATTGTGAAGAAGCCTTTGTTAAACTTAAAAATTTGCTTACTTCTGCTCATGTCATTCAACCTCCTGATTGGTCATTACCTTTTGAAATAATGTGTGACGCTAGTGATTATGTCGTGGGTGCTGTCTTGGGACAAAGAAAAGATAAGAAACCTTATGTGATTTACTATGCAAGTAAAACTTTAAATAGTGCTCAAATGAATTACACCACCACTGAAAAAGAATTACTTGCAGTAGTATTTGCTTGTGATAAATTCAGGTCTTATCTAGTTGGCTCACCTGTTGTTGTTTTTAGTGATCATGCAGCATTGAAATATCTTCTTTCTAAGAAAGATTCTAAGGCTAGATTGGTGCGGTGGATTTTGTTACTTCAAAAATTTGATATCACAATCAAAGACAAGAAAGGCACCGAAAATGTTGTTGCAGATCATTTGTCAAGATTGACAACAGATTCGAAATCTGACATCACACCAATCGATGACTATTTTCCCGATGAATCTTTACTTTCTGTTTGTACGATGCCTTAGTTTGCTAATATTGTTAATTTTCTTGTTTTAGGACAATTGCCAGCTAATTGGAGTACCCAAGACAAAAGAAAGTTCTTGAACGAAGTGAAGAACTTTTATTGGGATGACCCTTATTTATTCAAATATTGTCCTGATCAAATATTTCGAAGATGCATTCCTGACAATGAGGTAAGTAGTGTCATTAACTTTTGTCATTCTGAGGCATGTGGGGGTCATTTCTCATCAAGAAAAACAACTGCAAAAATCTTACAAAGTAGATTTTATTGGCCCACCATGTTCAAAGACTCACATGCATTCTGCAAGACTTGTGAAAATTGTCAAAAGTTGGGATCTATTTCAAAACGTCACATGATGCCTTTAAATCATATTCTTGTCATTGAGATCTTTGACTGTTGGGGTATAGATTTCATGGGTCCATTTCCTCCATCATTTGGTTTTGTGTACATATTAGTCGCAGTAGATTATGTTTCAAAATAGATAGAGGCAATTCCAAGTCGAAACAATGATCACAAAACAGTGATAAAGTTTTTGAAAGACAATATTTTGAGTCGATTTGGAATCCCTCGAGCCATAATAAGTGATGGTGGAACACATTTCTGCAACAAGCCATTTGCTTCTTTAATGAAGAAATATGGAATCACACACAAAGTTGCCACCCCTTATCACTCTCAGCCAAGTGGACAAGTAGAGCTTGCTAATAGGGAGATCAAACAGATCTTGGAGAAAACGGTGAACCTTAATCGGAAAGACTGGTCTTTAAGACTTAATGATGCACTTTGGGCTTATCGAACTGCATATAAAACATCATTAGGTATGTCACCTTATAGACTAGTCTATGGAAAACCTTGTCACTTGCTTGTGGAAATTGAACATAAAGCTTATTGAGCTATTAAAGCTTTCAATTCAAACATTGATGATGCTAGTCAGCTGCGAAAATTGCAAAAAATGAGCTTGAGGAAATTAGAAATGATGCATATGACAATTCAAGAATTCATAAAGCAAGAATCAAAGAGTTTCATGACAAGAAAATACTGAGAAAAACATTCAATGTTGGTCAAAAAGTCTTGCTTTATAATTCTCGACTCCATTTATTTCCTGGAAAACTAAGATCAAGATGGAGTGGTCCTTTTATTGTGAAACATGTGTATCCATATGGGGCCTGTGATATCAAGAATCCAAAGAATGGCAATGTTTTCAAGGTAAATGGGCATCGGTTGAAAGTTTATTTTGACAATTTTTCAATTGAAAATGACTCTACTGAATTGAGTGATCCTGTATATAAAGATTGATTCTTTTTCTCACATTGTTTTGTGTTTGTTTTGGTGTATCTTTTGTTTTGCTAGTTTCTCTCACCCCGGTCAAATGGCGGATAACGGTGCTTCGTGACTCTTAAGTCGGTTCTTTCAATTTCACATGATAACTGATATTTGTGTATATAACTGTGTAATTCTATGCTCTTTCTTCTTTCTTTGAATCTCCCATCAAATTCTCATTTGAAAATGGACACCACTCTTGAAAAATTGAAAAAGTATTTTCCCGCTCTGCCTCAGAATGCGATTACAAAAATTTACCGTGCTAGGTGTGAAAGATTGAGGTTGTTAATGAACCATGGAATTCCTGAAGATATTCGTTGGCTGATTGAAGCAAAGGTCCGATTATCAGGTGAGTCCTCCAATTCTTTCATTTCACACATGCCTGGAACATGTAAAAGCACTTTTACAAAGAAACGTCATGCAAAACGATTGAAAGTCTGTCACATCTAGACTTGTACTGCGACATGTCGTTCTTTAGGAATGGTATCTGTAAACCGTGAAGATAAAATACAATTCATTAAGGATGGCCTGAGTAAGGGGTTTTTAGATAATCTTTTGTTGACCCTTGAGATGCATCCTAGTGGAGATGTGCATCGTGTAATTCATGATTTATGGCCACAATTCCATAAAGAACATGATCGACTTAGTCTTGGGAATCTGACTAAAAAAGACCATATTTGCCAGTTTTTAAGAAAACTAGATGAGAAGCCTATCCCCGACCCATAAAGGGGCGTTTAAGCCGTTCTTGGACGTAAAACCAAGGGAAGATGTGAGCCATAATCACACTACCTGTACATACATGCTTTGTCAAAATAAATAAATAAAGAGAGAGAGTGTGAGATTACAGCTGGCCTACATATAGGTGGTATGATTGCATTTTCACTTTTTCATCTATAAATTCTTCTCTTCCTTCCCTTCATTTCTACTCATCCCATACATTCATCAAATATAGAAGTGTGTAGAAATGGCAGGTTCCTCAAGTCATCACATAAGAAATATTTGTGTTTTCGATGGATCCAGCCCTGGGAAAGAAAAGGAGTTTTTAGAATCAGCAAATCATCTTGGTCAAGTACTAGCTGAGAGAAAGATTCATTTAGTGTATGAGGGAGGCAGTCTTGGGTTAATGGGAGGTGTGTCAATGGCTATATTTTTAGGAGGCAGTCAAGTTTTGGGGGTTGTCCCCAAAGCTTTAGCAAATGGAGACATCATTGGAAAAACAATTGGAGAGGAACTACAGGTCCTAACAATGTCTGATCGACTGAATGTCATGTTTAGCCATGCTGATGCCTTCATTGCCTTACCAGGTGGTCTGGGTACATTAGAAGAGATCTTTCATATTTCATCTTGGGCCTAACTGCACATTCACCATAAACCTATAGGTTTGTTAAATGTTAATGGTTTTTATGATAAGTTGTTGTCTTTCCTTGATCAAGCTGTGGAACAGGAATTTCTAACATCTTCAGCACGACAAATCATAATCTCTGCTGCTACTACTGAACAATTGATTGACCAACTACAATCTTTCATCCCTGTCATTGATCCTTGCATGAGTCGCCTAGATTGGTCAGCTAAGGAAAGCCGTAAAAAGCTTAGATTAGATTTGAGCCTTCATTTGTGAAACCTTGTGTCTTTTGGTTTTATTAATAGCATATTATTTTGTTTTGTTACTTCTTATATTTGTTTAAGTGTGCTTCAGGTTTATCATTGTTCGTTGTTTCAGGTGATGTCTTCTATACTCTATCTTTCTACCTTAGGACATTAAGGACAATGTCTCGTTTTGGTTGGGGGGGAGGGTAGTAGTTTAAAAAAAAAAAAACTAACCAACTAACTGTTTTTGTTTTTAAAAAACCATTTGGCAAAACTGTTATTACTAGGATGGTAGAGTAAAGAGGAATTATTCTTGAGACGCATCTCAGTAAAAATTTTATAATGGTTATTTGCAATATTCATAACAAGGCCTATTAGAATACTTCTTGAAATATTCAGGTTTACAAACTCTCGCATTATTATCACTTAATTCTGCTCCTATACTCATTTAACAAGTATTATTAAACCTTCATTTTCACACACACACTTTAACATATGATTTTGGGTTGCACATTGGATTATTACATTATTTATGTTCTTTTGTTGAAGGTAACAACTAAGGGTAAGGGATAGTATATAATTTGCAAAAAAAAAAATAATGATAATATTGATGATAATAAAAACATAGATAAGTTTGGTTTCGTAGCCTCCCTAACCTAAGCAATTAAGCCCGAAGGGGTGTTTTAACACCTAATACCCTAAAGTCAACTGACTTGGGAGCTATTGGCCCAAAGCTTGTTACATGGGTTAAGGAGAAAAGCTTAAAGGAATCAAACATTGCACTATCTACGTATCAAATCTGCAACCCGAGTTGTTAAGCTCGTAGGGGTGTCTCAACACCTAATGCCCTAAGACCAACTGGTCTGGGAGTCATTAGCTTAAAACTCGTTACATGGGTTAAAGATACATTGTGTTTTAAGTTGTATGTGTATATAAATAAATAAAAAAAGAGAAAAAAAAAAGTAATAATAATAATAATCCCAACCCAAGGAAGTTCACCTTAAACATTTGAACATAATATTGTTTTCTTCCAACAAAAGCCCCATCATCTATGTTTTCATATATTGAGCACATAAAAACAAGGTTTATTAATATCTTGTTTAAGAAGTATGAAGCAGTAATATAAATTTAATGAGAGTTTGTTTATCTGGATAGATTAATAGAAGTTGAATGATGAATGCCTTGCTTTGTGATACTTGCAAATTGTTTCTCTATTTTAACGCTTTTAGATTACTAGGGACTAGTAATAAGCTGGTTAGGGGGGTGATTAGTACTTAAAAGTGCATGTTTATCAAGGTTTTATATCATCATTTTGCACTTGAAGTATCAATAACTCCTTAACTAAAGCATGTTTTATAATAACAAGTTTGATACTATAAGATACCTTAATTTATGGTAAATGCTCATCTTAAATGCAGGCCTATCACATAAATAAAAGGATTGATTGATGAGTTTAAGTATTGAAAGTGAAAGGACAAAGAGATGGCTAAACTTAGAAAAGAGATGCCGGTGCAGTCCAAACCGGAACATTGCTCGGTAATTGGATCATATCTGGAGCTCTAGATCTCGGATTTAGGTCCATTTTATAGGATGAAAAGGTAAGAAAAAGGCCTACAACTTTCATGAGGATCCCAAGATTTAAAAAGGCCGTTTTGAAGTCCAAACTGAAGGAACAACGAAGAAGTCCGAAGCTGTCCTGCAGCCTAGACACTATTTAGTGTTCAGCCCATATCTTGAGTTCTAGAAGTCCAAATGACCTCATCTTTTTTTTGTTGGAAAGCTGAGACAATTTCCTAGAACATTCTTGAGGATTCTGGGCAAATTATGATGTTAGCAGTGACGTCTTGTTCAGACAAGAAGATAAGGATTGTCACCAAGTCAAGATGTGGCCACCCACTTATCAATTAATTGACAAATCAATAGTTCCAAATTTTGACCTATAAAAGGAGGCACTTACCATGTATTGAGGCATCTTGGTTTCCAGATCAAGATCATGCTCTTGCTTTCTCTCTTTGTATTGCTTCTGTTTTGCTTTCATTAATATCAAGTTTATGCATTTCATTTCCTTTCCTTTAATTAGTTAACTTCTTTCTCATTTATGTCCTTATCTTGTTCATTTATGTTTCTTTCTTTCATTATGTTTAGCTAAGTTAATTATGTCAAGGTGAAAAGGGTACACTAATGGTGTAAGAATAAGTATAATATAAACTTAACATGGACCTTAACGTTGGATACTAACATGTTTTATATTTGTTATCTTGTTCACTTTTAATACTTTGCTTGTTAAATGGTTAATCTAAATTTATGTTGTATAACACTTGGTACAACAAATACTTGGGACTTTCATAGCCCATACTGTATGGTATAACCGACACCTGAGCTATGAAAGGAACTTGATTTGTTGTTAACATAAGTTATAATCATGAATGGCTGCCAACATTTACAAGTATTAGCTTTATTCGAATAAGATAACTAATGTAATCATGTTAACAATTTATAATCTGATTGGAACCTCCTTTATGTGTGGTTTCCAATTGAGTAATAAGAGTTTATACTATACTTGTTTGAAGTACCATTAGTGGATCCTCTAACCTTGACATTTATTTTTATCGTTGTTTAATCCTTACATTAATCTTTCAACTCAAAGTTCTCATTAATTTCTTCCTTCTCTTCTTTATTATTGTTATTGTTATTATTATTATTATTATTATTATTATTATTGTCTGTTCATAAACTCAGTATATAGGCTGGAAACCTGTGACCCGATCTTTTAGATCATTCTCAGGTATAACAACGCCACGTACTGAGTATTATTATTACTATTACTATTACTAGTAGTACTATTGTTATTATTATCGTTATTATTGTTATTGTTGCGTTGTTATTTATAATTTATACAATTAACCTTTCTGTGGTTCAACCCTGGTCTTGCCGGGTTATTTATTACTTCGACACTCCTACACTTGGGAGAAGACATCAAGCTTTTAGTCGTGTCAAAGTGGATTTCATATCAATAATATGTCATCTACATATAATATTAAGAAAATGACTCCACTCTCATTAATATTTTTTTATAAACATAAAGTTCATCCATATTTTTGATGAAATTAAATTGTTTGATCATCTCATCAAAATATATATTCTGACTTCTTGAAGCTTGTTTAAGTTCATAAATGGATTTTGTAGCTTGCATACTTTATTGGTAAAATTCTTAGATTCAAAACTTTTAGGTTGTGTCATATATATATATATATATATATATATATATATATCCGTGAAGATTCTCATTCAGGAATGCAGTTTTGACATTCATTTGTAAAATCTCATAATCATGGTATGCAACTATAACAAGCAAAACCCTCATTGGTTTTAACATAACTATCGATGAAAAGGTTTCATAAAACTCAACCTTTTGTCTTTGTTTGTAACCTTTAGTAACTAATTTAGTTTTGTATGTATATGCATTGTCTTCCATGTTAGTCTTTCTCTTAATGACCCACTTATATTTAATGAGTGTTATCCTTTCATGTGGATTAACAAAAGTCCATACTTGGTTGGTGTTCATCGTATCCATTTTAGATTTCATAACCTGATGTCATTTCTCATAATCAATATTGGATGTTACTTCCATATAGTTGGTAAGCTCATCAAGTATGAACAACTCATCATCATTAGCTTCTACAAGAAGTTGATATATCATTGGTACATGACATGTCCTACCAGATCTATGGAGTTATTGTGTTCCTTGATTTTCAGGTTGAACATCCAAAGTTATAGCCTCAAGCTCTGGTTTTATTTGGATGTCAATTTATGGTTCTTGAACTTCTTTAAATTCTATTTTAATCTTATTGCTCCTTTTAAGAACAAATCTTTTTTTCTAGAAAGGTAGCATAATTTAAGACAAACATCTTTTGTTCAACAAGATGGTTGAAATAATATACAATTGATTCTTTTGAATATCCTATAAACTTACATTTATTTAACTTATCTCATAATATTTTAGATACAATACGCTTCATATAAACATCACATCCCCAAATATTTAAGTATTATGGGTTTGGTGATGCAACCATATTATTCGATAGTTTCACCCACATTTAACTAGTGTTTTGCATATATTTTATATATAAAATGCCTTAATATTCTTTGTTTTATATTTTGATGGCAGTTTTGGATGAAAGATGCAAAAAGGAGTAAATTGGAGGTAATTGGCATTTTTTACCTTCAGTCGATGTTTTGTGCAGAGCGTAAGCTCTAAAGGTCAAAATGAAGTGATTCCAGTGGCATTAAAAAGCTAACATCCATACCTTTCTACAAATCTAAGGCAAGACAATAAAATAAGGAAGATCATGGAAACTGCAGCTTTCGAAGTCAAATCTCGCAATTTGCTAGTGTTGACCTTCGGTCATTCTGACTTGAATATCTGGAGCTACAAAAGTCCAATTGATGCAAAATAAATTTTGTTCGATTCCTTACTTAAAGGCCTATAAATGCTCCAAATTTAAGCCAAAATGATGTCATATAAGGGAGATATGATTTTTCAAAGATGACAACTGAATTCTACTAGCAAACAGGTTTCGTGAAGAAATGAGTCCAAATTACGTTCCGAAGCATCTAAACCTATATCCAAGTTTTTATTTCAGCAATTTAGCTCCTCTAAGTCAAAGCTTGAAGATTTCATGCAAGACTATTTCTTCTTTTTTAGAAAAATAGTTATTGAAGTACTTAAATGTAAACAGTCTACTTAAGAGAGGATTTTTTTTTTGTAAAATAGAGACTAGGGTTTCATATAATATAAAAAGAATGAGAGAAGAAAAGGGGGGCAGCTAGCCAAGAGGAGAAAAACACCCCCTACTCTAAGAAACCTGAAATCATACATTCCTTCATCTTTTTGATTAGTTACTCAACAAACATGCAAGGCCAAACTTGTTTTCTTGGTTGCAAGGACACGAAAACCTTCGGATTTTAAGAACTGTGAGATTTATTTTACCTTTTCTTTTCAGTTTATATGATGAATATGTTTGTTCTCTTATGCTTATCTTTCCTATGATTGTTTATTTTAATTGCTAGAGCGGACTCTAAGTTTTTATTGTAGACAATATATTGCTAAGTTTGATATCAAAACCGGAGTTGTGGTATATGAACTTGTGAAGCAACTGAGTTTAATAATTGTGGCGGATCTACGTTATTAATCTTAGGGATAACATTCAATCAAATCAAACATAGAGTGCGGACAGTTATGTTTTATTGATTAATAAACTTATCAAGTTCTTAAGGCTGTCATTGAATTAAATTACTAGTGCGGACATTGTGGTTGTTTGATGGTTAGGGTTAGTTATATGGTGGATTCATTAACTAACAAATGTTAAGAAGAGATAAATATTCAAAATATAAATTGATGTTTCGTTTCCATGATCAGTTCTGATTTATATAGGTGGATGTGTGATTGTGATTAAGGTTTGTTCTCTTGATAATTTTCTGATTTTATTAAATTTTGTTTGATAGTTTTCTGTTTTCTTTTGCTTTAGCCTAGATAACGTCCAAACCCCCCCCCTCAAATTGCATATCATCTAGCATAAAAATCTGACTTGAACCTTCCTTGTGGGATCGACCCCTTGCTTGCTCTATACTATCTTGTGTGTTGTGTTTAAAGCTAGGATAATTAATTTATGCGATTGCGACATCACAACATTTGATATATTACCATTTAATATATCATATGGAGTCTTATCAATATATTTTGATAGAACCCTATTTAAAAGATAAATAGCAGTTTGTATGGCATAACCCTAAAAAGAAGGTGAAAGGTTTGCATAGTTTATCATGGACCGTACCATATCTAATAGGGTATAGTTTCTAATTTCAAAAAATCCATTAAACTGTGGTGTTCTAGAAGTTGTCCACTATGAGAGAATCTCATTATCTCTTAGATAATCTTGTAGTTCTTTGGCTCAAATATTCACTATATTGATCAAATCAAAATGTTTTGATACTTATACCACTTTGTATTTCAACTTCATTTCTAAATTTTTTGAACCTTTCAAATGATTCAAACTTATATTTCATCAATGCACACAACCATAACCAATATGATCATCAATAAATATGATGAAATATATATATATATATATATATATATATATAGCATGAATCGTTATTGGTTCACATACATCTATATCTACTAGATCTAATAATTCATTAGATGTTTCACTCTTTTTAAATTAAAGTTGTTTTGTTCATCTTACCTAATAAACAAACTTTACAAGTTTCATAGGATCCATAATCAAAAGGATCAAAGTATCCTTATTTATGTAACTTGATGATTTTTGTTTCATTGATATGATCTAATCTACAAAGCCATAAATAAGATGGATGTTTATTACCTAATCTAGTTCTCTTGCTTTTTATACTGAACATGAGCATTTATAAATCAAGTATATACAAACCATTTGTATAAATAGTAGATCCTTAATAAACATTATTATTATAAAAGGAAAAACATTTGCCTTCAATAATAATTTTAAATCTATTCAAAGTTAAGTAATAAATGAATATGATGTTTTTATAAAGTACTTGAATAAAATCATAATTAAGTTCTAGTATCATCCCACTTGACAAAGTTAATGCAAAAACCCTTGCTCTATTGTCAACTTGTAAGTCAACTTTACCTTTATTTAATCATAAACACACTTGAAATAAAAGTTTTAATAAGTTTTTTAGACAGTTTACGGTTGCAAGATAATCTTCACATAATCCTTCACTAATGGCTTCACTAATCAAAAGGCTTATATGCATTTTGATGCAAGGACTTCAAGGCCAAGTCAACTCTTAACTCATGGTTCATGACAAAGTTCAATTGAACTAATTTCTCAAAATAGCCAATCTTTTTATTTTATTAAAAACGGGGGTGTTTGTAGAGAAATCCCTTGTGATCTTACATTGGAATAATTTTCTAGAGGTCTCATGCCTCTTAATCATATCTAATAAACAACTCTTTAAGATGCATAATTATAATATGTGAAGCTATATTACTATATTATATCTGAAGTTTAATTGACTTACCAGCTAACATCACACATATAGCATGTTCATCATCATCATTATCATGTTGATATTCAATCCTAACATTATCATCAATATCTTTGTTGTTATCCATTTTTTACTCTATAAAAAAAGATGAAAAGAAATAGAGAAAAATGAAAAAGGAAATCCAAAATACAAGAAGATATACGTTAAGAAAGCCTAAAAGATTGTCCAAGTTGGAGATGAAGGACCAAAGTGACAAGTGAAAAAGTTGGAGGATCAAAACATATAAAAGTGGTAAAATTGAAAACCCAATTCTGATGGAAAAAAGCCTTATTAGTGAAAATATTTTTATTTAAGACAAACAAATATAAATTTGGATAGGTGAGGGCTTAATAAGAATTTTGGAAAGCTTAATTAATTGTATTGAGAACTTATTGCATAAAAAAATGATTTTTGAAGTCAATTTAGACTTTAAATGGAAGAATTTAAAGTCTGAAGGTCAACTTGCAATTTTATAGAGTTAATTCAGTAAAATTAAGGGCTTACTTGTATAAATATTGAAGTTTAATAAGCAATTAGAGACTTGATTGAAAAAATCCAAAACCAAAGATCAAACTGAAATGTAAGGGTTGAAACTAATCAAATCATAGGCCAAATTGAAGAAATAGAACTTTTTTGGTCGATTAAGGGTCAAAATGCATAACTTCATAACCAAGTACTAAAATGAAACAAGCGGTCAACTTTAAGGCTGGCAATTGAGATTGACAGAAGTGAAATTGCATGAAATTAAAAGTTTATGAGACAATTATAGGTGCAATTAAAAGCAATTGAAAGAAAATAGACTACATTGTAATTTACCAAGATCCCAAATTAAAAACCCTAATTTTAGGGTTAAGCCCAAACAATGCGTTGTTTGGCCACTCTGTATCTTCTTCTTTGGCAATTTTGGCTCGTCGAGTAGGCAATTTCAAGTAAATAAATGTTGTGTTTTTTACTACCTTAATGGCTATAATCACCACCATTCAACCAAGAAACACCCTTTCTACAAAGATCAGTTAATTCCATCAAACAATTATATGTTATTTTCTCCAATGATCTCAACACCATTTTATTCACGATTAGCCTCACTACATTGGTAAATTATAGGTTGTTCGACTTAGCACCTTCAAGTAAATGCATATAAAGCTACAGGCCTCTATATCAAGCAAGGTTGGATCCAAATGAAATGCGTACACTCCCTTTACCAATTTCATGTGGTCTTCAATGATGATGACATTGGAGTTGCTCCGACGAAGCCTCCAAGGTGGGTAAATCAGTCATCGTTGATGGTGATACTTATTTCACAAAACTAATAATCTTTTTTGTATTTTTTCGCTTCAATCTTTCTCAGTGGGTTTTTATTAAATGTTAGACAAGTTTCTCTTAAGGTCAAAAACAAACTCCTTAGTCTCCAAGTTTTGGAAAACCACCAAAATATCCAAACCAAGTTTATTGCGAAATCACCATTTTGTTTTTTATGAAAAATAGAAAACATTTACAAAAAAAGACATTATTTAGGATACTTGAAGGGCAGTCTAAATATTTTTTTATAAAAAAATAAAAATATATAAATAATTAATTTGCATTTATGTTTATGATGCTTCGAGAGTAGTTTAAATATTTTTTTGATGAAAAATAGAAACAATTTACAACAAACATTATTTAAGATACTTTAAGGGTAATTCAAATGTTTTTTCTAGTAAAAATAAAAACAAATTATAAAAAAATTAATTAGTAGTTATGTTTATGATACTTCAAGGTTAGTTTAAAGTTTTTATATAAAAAATAGAAAAACTATTTAAAACATTATTTAGAATACTTCAAGAGTAGCTTAAATGTTTTATAAAAAAACATTTTAAAAATAATTATATAGGATACTTCAAGGCTAGTTCAAATATTTTTTTATTAAAAATAAAAAAAAATATTCAAAATTTAATTATCATTTATGTTTATGATATTTCAAGTGTAGTTTAATTTTGTTCTACAAAAAAGTAGAAAAATTTCTAAGAAATTATAAATGATACTTCAAGGGTTGTTCAAATGTTTTTTTATTAAAAATAAAAAAATATTATAAAAATATTTACTAGCATTTTTGTTTAGGATATTTCTGGGGTAGTTTAAATTTGTTTTTGATGAAAAATAGAAAACATTTACAAAAAACTTATTTAAGATACTTTAAGGGTAATTCAAATGTTTTTTTTTATTAAAAATAAAAACAAATTATAAAAAAAATTAATTAGTAATTATGTTTATGATACTTTGAGGTTAATTTAATTGTTTTATATAAAAAATAGAAAAACTGTTTAAAAAACATTATTTAGAATACTTCAAAAGTAGTTTAAATGTTTTATAAAACATATTTTAAAAACAATTATATAGGATACTTTAAGGGTTGTTCAAATGTTTTTTTTATTAAAAATAAAAAAAATTATAAAACAATAAATTAGAATTTATGCTTATAATACTATAAGGGTAGTTTAATTTTGTTTTATAAAAAGTAGAAAAAATGTATAAAAAATTATTTAGGATATTTCAAAGGTAATTTAAATGTTTTTTTTATGAAAAATAGAAAACATTTATAAAAACAATTATTTAAGATACTTCTAGCATAGTTCAAATGTTTTTTTTTATATATATATAAATAAAAATAATTAATACATCAAAGGTAGTTTATGATACTTTAAGGTTAGTTGAAATATTTTTGATGAAAATTAAAAAAACCATTTATAAAAACATTTTTTATGATACTTCAAGGTAGTTTAATTCTGTTTTATAAAAAATAGAATATATATATATATATATATATATATATATGGCATTGTTGTTCAGGATTCATCAAGAGTAATTTAAATGTTTTTTTTTTATATAAAAAATTGAAAACAATTATGAAAAAAAATATTTAAGATACTTTAAGGGTAGTTCAAATATTATTTTTATTAAAAATAAAAAAAAATATATAAAAAAATTAATTAGCATCCATGGTTATGATACTTCAAAGGTAGTTTTATATTATTTTTTTAATAAAATGTAGAAAAATATATAAAAACATTAATTAGGATATTTCTAGTGTAGTTCAGATGTTTTTTTATAATAAAATAAAAATAATTATAAAAACTATTTATTAGTATTTTTTAAGATACTTTAATTGTAGTTGATAAGGGAATTTATAGCTTGTATATTTTACACTATTCATGCTTGATTTTGAAATATTTTGGATGTGTTGCACAAGTTAATTAGAATTTTGGATCCTGTTTTGAACTGTTGACCTCGTGGGAAATTATTGTGTTTTTAGATACTAGATTACTGAGTAGGTAGAATCCGGTAGTAAAGCTAAACATTGATTGATTTTAGGCGGTAAAAAAAGTTATACAACTCAGTTCCAAGTATTCGTCACCATTTTCAAAATCAGAGATGAAGATCTACAAAACATATAAAGAGCATAAAACTCAATTTTGCTGTTTTGAAGCCCAAAAAGTGAGTCGAAAAATAGGGATTAAATCAGGCCTGAACTTCCTGTACTCCAAAGTTATCTCCGGTTATGGTCCATATCTCAAGTCTTAGAGGTCCAAAAATTGCAAGATCAATGTCGCTAGAAAGAAGATTTAATTTTCTACAATTTCTCCAGATATAGAAATCTTTGAATTCACATGTTTTCTGCCTCAAATCTGGCCCGCAATATTCGAATAGGAAGGAATACAAAACAAAGAAGGAAACTTTCTTCATTCTATCAAGGGGTAAAAAGGCTAGAATATAGGAGAAAAAAGGGGGAATTAGCTAGGGCAACATATAGATAGAGAGAGACCTTACAATAAACCAAAAAGAAGAGAGGAGGCGGCATAAAAAGTGGAGACAAATACAGAGAAAAACAAGGGTCGAAAATCAGTGCAAATTTGAAGACACCTAGTTATTCTATTGTCATTCTCTGTTTTTGAATGATGTTCATCGTATAAAGTTTGTTTCTTTTTAATTCAACTATGTAGTAGATTTTTATTATAGGATTTTTTATGTAATCTTGTTATGAATATGTGAACAATTTCTTTGATTAAATTAATACACCAGTTGTTGAGTATTATATTCTATGTTTAATGCTTGTATATATTTGACCAATATTTGCAAGATTTGTGATTCAGTTTGAGACTGAGAAGTTATAATTATTTTAGCCATTGTTTGAAATACATTAAGAAATCTATAGGATATAGATATCCTAGGAACCTTTGTAATCGTAAAAGATTTTACGGTACTTAATAAATTTTGACAGGTTCAGAAATTTCGTAGCGTATATGAAGTTTGCTTGTCGAAATAATTCATTGATACTCGAGAACAATTAATGTTTAAATTAAAAAAAAATCTAATTATCAATGCTAGGAGTAATTAATTCAACCGAGAAAGTTCACATATGGATAATTACGGGAAGTCAGAAATCCTAGAATCTATTATAATTGAATAATATGCAATCGGTTGTTTGTTTTTAATCATAATTTTTTGTTTCGTAAACTATCTCATTTGATTCCTCAAATATATTATAATTTAAAAATTTTTGGTAATTAGTAGTAATTTTTACAAATCCGCATGAGATGATACTCTACTCATTATTTTATTACTTGTTATAATTTGTGCACTTATGAAATTAATCAACAGTAGTTTAAATGTTTGTTTTTATGAAAAGTACAAAACATTTATAAAACACATTATTTAGAATACTTTAAAAGTAGTTCAAATGTTTTTTTTGTTAATAATAAAAAAATATAAAAACATTAATTAGCATTTATGTTTATGATTTTTTAAGGGTAGTTTAAATATTATTTTTTTTATAAAGAATAGAAAAATGTCCTAAAAACATTATTTAGGATACTTTGAGGGTAGTTTAAATGTTTTTTTATAAAAAAAAAATAAAAAAATTTAAAAATAATTATATAGAATACTTCAATGATAGATCAAATGTGTTTTTATTAAAAAATTTCATTAGCATTTATGTTTATAATATTTCAAGCGTAGTTTAATTTTGTTTTATAAAAAGTAGAAAAATAAATAAATAAAATTATATAACGATACTTCCAAGTGTAGTTCAAATGTTTTTTTTTAAAATAAAAATTTTATTTAGCATTTATGTTTATGAAACTTCAAGGGTAGTTTGATTTTGTTTAATAAAAAGTAGAAACAATATATAAAACAATTATTTAGGATACTTCAATGGTTGTTCAAATATTTTTTATAAAATAAAAACAATTATAAAAAATATTTATTAGCATTTATGTTTAGGATATTCAATGGTAGTTTAATTTTTTTTTGAAAAATAAAAAAATTTACAAAAAAATTATTTAGGATACTTTGAGGGTAGTTAAAATGTTTTTTTATTAAAAATATAAAAAAATTAATTAAAATTTATGTTTATGATACTTCAATAGTTTAATTTTTTATATATAAAAAAAACATTTACAAAAAAAATTTGAACTAAAAAATTTTTTTTTTTATGAAAAATAAAAAAAAATTTACAAAAAAACATTATATAGGATACTTTAAGGGTAGTTCAAATGTTTTTATTATTAAATATAAAAATAAATTATAAAAAAATTAATTAGCATTTATGTTTATGATATTTAAAGGGTAGTTTAACTATTGTTTTTATAAAAAAAATAAGAAAACAAAACATTTTATATTTATGTTTTTTTATCAGAGTCATAGGATACTTCAAGAATAGTTCAAATTTTTTTTATTAAAAATAAAAAATTATTAAAAATTTAATTAGCATTTATATTTATGATATTTCAAGTGTAATTTAATTTTTTTCTATAAAAAGTAGAAAATAAAAAAAATAAAATTATATACGATACTTCAAGGGTAGTTCAAATGTTTTTTTTTTTTTATCAAAAATAAAAAAATTATTTAGCATTTATGGTCATTATAATTCAAAGGTAGTTTGATTTTGTTTCATAAAAAGTAGAAAAAAAATGTATAAAAACATTATTTAGGATACTCAAGAGTAGTTCAAATGGTTTTTGTAAAACAAATAAAAACAATTAGAAAAAAATATTTAATTGCATTTCTGTTTAGAATATTTTAAGAATAGTTTGAATTTTTTTTTTTATGAAAAATAGAAAACATTTACAAAAAAAAATTATTTAGGATACTTTAAGGGTATATAAATTTTTTTTTAAGTTAAAAAAAATTATAAAAAAATTAATTAGTTTTTATATTTCTGATACTTCAAAGGTAGTTTATTTGTTTATATTAAAAATATAAAAAATATCTCAAAAAATTATTTAGGATACTTAAATGGTAGTTTAAATGCTTTTCTTATAAAAAATAAAAAAAAATTAAAAATTAAATTGCATTTCATTTTAAACTACTTCAATTGTAGTTTATATGTTGTTTTTATAAAAAATAAAAATAATTTTCAAAATCATTATATAGGATTACTTCAGGGATAGTTCAAATGTTTTTATATTAAAAATAAAAAAAATATTAAAAACTTAATTGGCATTTATGTTTATAATACTTTAAGGTTAGTTTAAATTGTTTTTAATAAGAAGTAGAAAAAATATATAAAAAATTTATAGATGATACTTCAAGGATAGTTCAAATATTGTTTTTATTTAAAAAAAAATTAAAAAAAAATATTAATTAGCATTTATGTTTATGATACTTCGAGGGTAGTATGATTTTGTTTTATAAAAAGTAGAAAACATTTATTAAAAACTTATTTAGGATACTTCAAGAGTAGTTCAAATTTTTTTTTGTAAAAAAAAATAAAAAAAAACATTATAAAAATCATTAATTAGCTTTTCTGTTTAGGATTCTTTAAGGGTAGTTTAAGTGCTTTTTTAATATTATATAAAAAATTGATTAGCGTTTTTTTTTTAATGATATTTAATGGTAGTTTAAATGTTTTTTTTTATGAAAAATAAAAAAACATTTCTAAAAACAATTATTTAGGATATTTTAAGGGTAGTTGAAATTTTTTTTTATTAAAAATATAAAAACTTAATTAGAATTTATGTTTATGACAAGGGTTGTTTAATTTTGTTTTATAAAAAATAGAAAAAATGTATATAAAAATTAATTAAGATATTTAAATGGTAGTTTGAATGTTGTTTTAACAAAAAATAAAAAAACAATAATAAAAAATTAATTAACATTTTTGTTTAGAATACCTCAATGATAATTGAAGTATTTGTTTTATAAAAAAATAGAAAACATTTTAAAAACAGGATTATATAGGATAGTTCAAATATTTTTTGTATTAAAAATAAAAAAAATTATAAAAAATATAAAAAAAATTTATACAAAAAATTATTTAGGATACTTTAAGGGTAGTTTAAATATATTTTTATATAAAAATAAGAAAATTATAATAAAAAATTTAATTTACATTTCTCTTTATAATACTTCAATGGTAGTTTAAATGTTTTTTTTATATATATAAAAAAATATATTTTTAAAATTATATAGGATATTCAGGGATAATTTAAATGTTTTTTTTATTAAAAATATAAAACATTTATAAAAAATATATATTTAGGATACTAGTTTTAATTTTTTTTTATTTAAAAAATAAAAATATATTATATAAAAAAATTAATTAATATTTTTATTTATGATACTTTAAGGGTAGTTTAATTTTTTTTTATATAGAAAATAATAATAATTTTTTAATAATTAGAATTTATATTTAGGATACTTTAAGAGTAATTTTAATTTTTTTAATAGAAAAAAATATTAAATTAATTAGCATTTTTTATTATGATACTTTAATATTAGTTTAATTTATTTATATAAAAAACAGAAAAAAATATAAAAAGTATTTAAATATTTAGGATTCTTTAAGAGTAATTTAAATGCTTTTCTTTATAAAAAGTAGAAATAATTTATAAAAACTTTATTTAGGAGAATTGTAATGTTTTCTTTTATAAAAAATAAAAAAAAATCACATTATAGACATAGAATGTTTACATTGTAAATTATATTAAAGATATTTAGAAAAATATGAAGGTGTTGTCTTTTTTATTTTTTATTTTAAAAGATGTTATAGCCTTGTTGAGTCAAGTATGACTGCTAGACTCAAAGTTACTAAATCTAAAATTAATATTAGAATAGACATACTTAATATTATTGAGTCTAGAATTATTTCCAAACTTAAGGTTATTAACTCTGGCGTGCCTATTAAATCTGGAATTACTGTTGGTCTGACTTCATCATCAAAAGTAAAACATTTAAAATATTTTCTATTCTTTTTATATTATTTTAACATTTAAAAATAAAAAAATTATTGGTCTGTTACGGAGCTCAGACAATATTGTAGTATAATTTATCCGGTGATCGGGTCCCATTTGTTAAGCACAATCAGCACCGTTCATCCCAAAATCAGAACTGCTTAAAATTCACATACGGTTAGCCTCCCTCCATTAGAGAAGAAGTGTAGAAAATATTATGAAAGTGTTTCTTTCTCCTCTTTTTAGCGACACCGCACCATACCTCATGCGCGTAACGATCAAACCGGCTCTGCACAAACAACAAAAGCAGTAGCTGTGATCAATTATCGTTTGTCGATTTCGATCGAGTTAGGGTTTCTGCTTCACATGGATAATTACGGTTTTCACGATGGTAATATCTGTAATATGTTGGAGAGCAGACATCGCCCTGTAATTCTTCTTCACTATTTCTCATATTTAATATTTTCCTAATTGTTACTTCGATCGATTTTTTCTTCTCTCGGTTTCTTAGTTAATTGTCTAGCTTTTTGTAGGTGTTTGGCCAAGATTGTACAGTATTTTTTATTAATTAATGTTTGAAGTTTAATTATAGACTTAACAAGGTGTAAGTATAATTGCCAATGTGTTTCTTCTTTTGTAGGATGTTAATCACAGTTTACAGATGCATTCCTCACTGATTCGGAGACTCTCTCAAGAAAGAGAATTGGAGGTTAGTATGGGATTTTATTTCATTTTATTTTAATCGTTTTCTTTTTAGCCAACTGGTAGTTAGCATGGAGGCTTTTCCTTGCAAGTCATTCCGTCCACCACCGTAGCTGAAAACGGTGTTTGTTCTGAATATACACTCACTGATCATCATTTTCTTCTGAATTATGATTACCAGTTGTGATTTGCATCCTCTGTTTTAATGGATGGTTGTTATTTTCCAGTTGATTGATTGATGATATTTGCAGGACACCTTGTGTAAAGCTATTTTTCCTAATGCAGCATCTGTTATCTAATTATTTTTTTCCAGAATTTACAGCTTGATTATCTTAAAGTCTATCTCTCTCTCCACTGACAGGGGCATCAGGGTTGTGTCAATTCGATAGCATGGAATTCTAAAGGTTCGCTCTTGATTTCTGGATCAGATGACACACGGGTATGATACCTCTTTATATAATTGAAGATTTCTTTTTTAGTGTTTCACGTGCAGTAAAAATATTTGGACTAATAAACAGAAAAGTTGAATTCGTGTTATGTGTGAGATTTTGCTTGGTTGCAATTTGTGTTATTCAACTTACTGTGATTTCGAAGATTGCAGACCTCGTAGAAGGGACATCTACGATTCTGAACACATATGTTGTTTGATTGGGTTGAACTAGCTGTTAAAAAAAGTGGGATGGGGTTGAGGAAAATGGACAGAGTAGAAAGTGACTAATGAGTAATGTTACTTTAGAGCTTTGAACTCCTCTGAAAGAAAAATTTGATGCACTGAAGGAGAGGGTGATTGCTGTAGGCACACACAGATATTTTCATTTATTGAAAGAGGAGAGATATTCATCTTGCATCAATTTTTGCAGATGAATATTTGGAACTACGCTGGTCGAAAGCTTTTGCATTCTATAGATACCGGGCATTCTGCAAATATATTCTGCACTAAATTTGTTCCTGAAACATCTGATGAGCTTGTGGTTGCTGGAGCCGGAGATGCAGAAGTAATGTTGTGATGAATTGAATTTTCTAAAGCTGAAGCTCTATTCTCGAGTTAATTATTTTTGTAACTTGCTCTGACCTTTTCTCATTTCAGGTTCGCTTGTTTAATTTGTCTCGCTTGAGTGGAAGGAGTCCTGATGATAATTCTATCGCTCCATCAGCACTGTATCAGTGTCATACAAGAAGAGTGAAAAAATTAGCTGTAAGATCTCATTGTACAGATTACCTAGTTGGCTACTTTTCTGTGCGTGCTTATGTATTTTTTCTCCAGCAGTGGGTCCCTCTGAACCTCCAAAACTAGTCCTTGGCTTGTTTTATGAACATGGAAAAAAAAAATTCAAATATTTTTGCTTGTTTGGTTTGGCAAATTTTTCCATTTGTCTTATTGCTTTGGCCTTTTAGTAATCACAACCTTCACCTCCCTTGCAGGTTGAAGTTGGAAACCCCAACGTGGTCTGGAGTGCAAGTGAAGATGGAACACTTAGACAGCATGATTTTCGGGAGGGTGCTTCATGCCCTCCAGCAGGATCTTCCCATGAATGTCGCAATATTCTGGTTAGTTTCAGGAGAGCTGAAAATTCTTCTGTCTTGAATTTAGTTTTACTGCTGTGTTAAAGTTTTGATAGCAATACTTTGGATCGGATAGTTATGCTGTTTTTGTGATGAAATGCTGTTTGTTTTGTGTTGATTGTCTTTGATTGGTTGTTACCATTAGTTCCATGTCCTGTCATTAATGATCATTAGAGGTGTCATCTTTCAGTATTTGAGAGTTAAAAAGAAGATACTTGCATTCATTTTCCATATGAGGCACACTAAATCTATATGTAGTAGTGTTGGCATCTGGGTTATTAGCTTAAGTTGTACGGTATACTTTTTGTCAAGTGTGGCAATGATGACTCACCAAAAGGCTGTCTAACTTGTGTGTGGAGCTAACAGGTTAAAGTTCAGAACCTCTCAATATCTATTTCATTTCCGAAATAACATACCTTAATATGTTTAGTTCAAACCTTAGTCAATGTTATTTAAATGTGTTACCACTATTAATTAGCTTGAATGCCAGCAACACATATAGTGCTTATGTTTACAAGTTATAGAGGTATTTTTGTCCCTTGACCTTTTGATTAATGCAGTTAAAACATTCAGAAAACTATTTATGATGTTTGCTTTATCTCTGTTTGCTTGCCTTTCTGATTCTGGGGTGCTTGTTTGTGAAAATTTTCCCCTCATCAAGCCTCTATATTTGAACATAATTGTTTTTCACATTTAGTACGTGATGACAGCTTGACTTGCGGTCTGGAGCAAAGAGGTCATTAGCAGATCCACCTAAGCAAACCCTTGCTCTGAGATCTTGTGATATCAGTACCAGTCGGCCTCATTTGCTCCTAGTTGGTGGGAGGTCTGAGCTGATGCCATCTGAGTTCTATTTTTCTTAATTTTTTCCCTTCATAAATGTTGTTTCTTAACTGATTTCTCTTGAAATGTTTGCAGTGATGCCTTTGCTCGATTATATGATAGACGGATGCTGCCTCCACTGACTTCCTGCAGGAAAAGGATGTCCCCACCACCTTGTGTTAACTATTTCTGCCCAATGCACCTTTCTGAGCGTGTCAGTTCATAATTTCTGAACTAGTTGTTACTTAATTATCTGATCTGATTGTGAACTGCACCATCTTTTATTTATTGGAGAAGGAGAAAAAAGATGATACAATTCATCCTATCTACTTAGATTATTGTGTTAGATCATGAAGATATAATTAGTTCATAGCATAACTCTCGAAATCCTTGTAAACATGCTCATGTTGGTCCGATATCATCTTCTTGTCAAATTGCTTTTATTTTATGGCTTGTTTCTACAATTGTTCTATCCTCTCAATTCTCATAGAAAAAATGTCATTAGAATTTATAATAACGTTGCAGTTGTGTATTTCTTAGACCTTGCATCTTGGTCTCCTTTTCTTTTCAGGGACGTTCAAGCTTGCACCTTACTCATGTTACATTTAGTCCAAATGGGGATGAGGTTCTCCTAAGTTATAGCGGAGAGCATGTATACCTAATGAATGTCAATCACAGTAAGCTCCTTCACCTTGTGAGCTTGGCTTTATTCCTGTTTAGTTTGTTTCTTCAACCTGCTAAGTGATATTTTTATAACGACTTGGTTTTGGAATTCCTTTGTAAACACTCAAGGTAGTGTCTACACTCCAGATAAACAATGTTGTATGAAGTTTCTGGTGTGAATTTTGAAGTCAATGCATTGCTAGCTTCGGATATGATCTACAATTTGATATATGGTGGTCGTGATTTGTGTGCTGAACTGTTTCTGTCATTAATCTGTTTGTCATTCTAGTTATCAGTTGGTTATACATTGATTGGTTAATGTCTTAAGTTGTTGTGAATTGCAGGTGGGGGCACTGCTGTGCGATATACTATTGGAGATACTTCAAAATTGATGACCTTCGCCCCTACACTCAATGGACTAGAGCTACAACCGCTACCATCTTGTGTATTCAAACATCAGAGTCATTCCAAAACCAATGGTTCTTCCATGGTGAGTTTCTTTGTTAATTATATTTGTTGTAGGCATATGTGTTGTTTTGATGCTAATGAGCTGGGGTCATGCCTGCTGTTCTTCATTTATATATTGATGATCAGTCTAACGTGGCTGTTACAGCTTGAGAAGTGTAGAAAGCTGGTTCAAATTGCTGAAAAATCCTTAGAGGAAGGGACATGTTATTTCTATGGAATTGAAGCCTGCAATGAAGTTTTGGATGGCCATGGTCGTGTTATTGGCCCAACGCTTAGGCATGAATGTCTCTGCATTCGTGCAGCCTTGTTGCTTAAGGTCTCTTAAAGATTTTGTTCATCAAGTTGTTTCTGCATCATTTATTTTTCATGGATCATCACTAAGGTACTGTGTTTTTTTTTATCTTCTAGAGGAAATGGAAAAACGATGTTCACATGGCCATAAGAGATTGTTTTAATGCTCGCAGAATTGACAGTTCGTCCTTCAGAGCCCTCTATTATATGTCTGAAGCTTTGTCACGGGTAAGCTCGTTGTATGAATCACCACTTTGTCTCATCAAATATGCGGTTTGCTGCCAGTCAATTGCACTGGTGAACCAGACTGATGGCCCTGCTGCCATCTTAATTCTACTCTTTGACCAAATATCCTGGATCATGTTTATGAAAGCATGATGTATAATAATTTATTTTACCAATTATCACTTGTTTGGTGCATGCATAATATTTGGAATCTGAACAAATGCTAAGTGAAGTGTAAGCAATGATGAAAATGAGCTGATAATGTCATTTATTTATAACGATGAAAATGAATTGATGATATCATTTATTTATTGTTCTGTTATGGTTTGTTCCTTATTCCTAGTTTCTTGCAGCTGGGAAAACATAAGGAAGCTCTAGAATTCTCCATTGCTGCCCAATGTTCAGCACCAGGAAATACTGAAGTAGCAGCATTGATGGAGGATATAAGAAAGAATCTTGCTACAGGTTTGTATATTGCAATATCTAGTGCTTTTGTTGTTTCCCCTTAATTGAACTGTTCAGACAAGGAACCCATTTTGATAAAGAATTCAGCAGTTTTTGTAATACACTGAGTAACTTTATCATGTAAAGAATGTTGAACACCTTATTTTCCCTTTACTTAATGGACTTCTATTTGCATTTACCAATATAAAGCTTTGATTTTGCGGGAACAACTTATAAACAACACTCTGTATTGGTATTTATCAATTGCATAAAATGAGTGCAACTCCCGGTGTCAACTCATTGTTTTACGTCTTTGTTTTTAACTCATGTACTTGCTAGAAAATGAGTTAAGCATTAGAAGAGAGATGTTGCTATAGAACTATATTTATTTACTGCTCAGCCCTTAAGTTGGTAGAGGCAGTGTATCAATTAAATTGATTCTGACTATACCTATCCAGGGTGTGTAATTTTTATGCTATGTATCTAATATAGAGAGGGAAGTGTACTCTGGGTGCTCTACATCCATTAGATCTCCCAATGTTTTCTTTCTCCTTTTCCACATCCTTGGAAACTCAACAAGTATTAGATGCATTTGTTTAATGCATCTGCACCTTAAACATTAGTAGATATAATATGCTGTTTATCTCTAGGTCTCAATATCAGTTCTATTGGATTTAAGGTCCACTTTGTTTTATCTAGGCAGTGTTGAATATAACAATCCATGGCAATTCATATTTTAGTTGCAATCTTGGGCCCTAGATCAATCATCTTATAATATAGCAATTACATAATTCTTCTTTTAGTTATTTGGAAGTTGTAGAAATGGATAAATTGAATTGTACAAAATGTTAAATCTTACATTTTTTCCTTGAGGAGAACTGTATTAGTTGATTTATTTGGTGTTTCATAACATTGACCGTCTCTTCCCAAGACTATATCTGCATCTGTTGCATATTTGCATGTCCAGCTGAAGCTGGAAAAAGTAGCAAGGACAATGACGGGGCAACAAGGTCTGAAACCCGAAATGGACGAGCACTGTCATTGAGTGATATACTCTATCACTCAGAGGCAAATAGTGATGCTTCACATGATGGTCCAGGGTCTGATAGAGAAGATTCTGACTATGATGAGGAGCTGGAGTTGGACTTTGAAACATCAGTATCAGGTGATGAAGGGCGTGATGTTGAACCAAACATTCTTCATGGAAGTTTGAATCTCAGGATACATAGGAGAGGTGATTCAGCTAGAGATTCAAGCTGTACAAATGGTTCGTGTGGGTCGCCTTCATCATCACAAAATGATCGAACACCTTATCAGGTTAGCATGATCTTAAATAGTAATATTGTGTGTAGTTATGTATCAAAATATTCATTCTTTTTGAAATCTTGGGCTTCCTCTCATGTATGTTACTATTTGGGAAAAATCACCTCTATTTGAAAGTTTATTTTGTAAAGGTTGATTGGGTGTCCCCAAGGTTAAGATCTAAAGGGGGAAAATACTAAATTTGGATATAGTTTCGACTAGCAGTTTAGTGTATGTTATAAGATTGACTTATTTGTATTGTTCAATTCTCTGTCTCTACCTCTCACACACGCACGCACACAATGCACACACATGGATGCATGTGCACACACGCATGTGCATGCTCACAGATGTACATTTGTTTTTCACTCTGGTTCAGCATTTTTTGTCTCTCTCTCTGCTAGTTGATATATTCTAAGCTGGTATTGCAGCCGGAGACTGTCATTGATATGAAGCAGAGATATGTCGGGCACTGTAATGTTGGGACTGATATAAAACAGGCTAGTTTTCTTGGGCAAAGAGGTTGGTTTCTTATAGATCTCCTATACTTTCTTAGCACCTAAGATGTAAATCAGTTTGGGTCGCTTTTAGTTCTTGATGTTAATAAAGTTAGGAATTTGTTTTCACATGATTCATATTTTTATTGATATTTGATACCTTCCATAGATGTGCTGTACAATTGTTGCCTTTTCAAGGAGGTTCTATTGAAATGATGCATTAGAAAGATTCCTGATCCTGACTGTTGTGTTACTGAGTAGTATTGATATGCTTTAGTAGTCTTTTTGAATTTGAATGTATCATTGGCTCTTGCGTTGCAGCAGACTTGGGATAATTGAGGTCTTAGTTGTAAGGTATAGCTGGAATGGATTATCTTTAGTAGTTTTACCCTATTAAAGTGAAATGTCTTCCTCTGTTAGGCAAGGTGTTTGTACACTGGTTGTTTGCTGGAAAACGAGGACCATTGAGTTCTTAAGGTGTTTGTGGAATGCAGTTGTAGATTTTATGATGCTAATTGACTGAATGTCTGTAGCCTTGGGTCAGGTAATATGCTTGGTTTCTTCAGCTGCTGTCAATCAGCTGCCAGTACAAGTGGCTTCTTGGAAAGTGTTGGTCATTTTCCATAGGACCCCATTTTGCTTGCCTTTGAAATGTGAAAAAGAAATAATCCTTAGTAATAGTACACAGGAATTTGGAATGATGAAAAATTTGTTCTTCAAAGTGGATAATCATTAGGTGTCAATGATGCCACAAAGAGGGAGGATATCGCAACCAGCCATGAAAACTAGGAAATTAGAAAGACAGACACTTTGGAGGGACAGAGTATATACTTCAAGCAAACCATGTAAACCTGATCAGGCAAATTGAACAATGCTTTATAGTCTGGTTGAATGTTTTCTGTCACCATATCAGCACCAATGCAATGGATCTGGACACTGTATGCATCATAGATTGTTATGTGCCTTAAGGGAAATGATTTGTGGCATGAATTTTGTGTTCTGTAGCACTATGCCTTAATTATTGTTAACGCACCTTGCAGTTTTCTAGATTTTTTCAAACATTGCAAGCAAGATCAAGTTCAGAAGCAGCATACCATTTGGTCAATTCTTAGTTTGTTACTATTGATTTGCAGGTGATTATGTGGCCAGTGGAAGTGATGATGGTAGATGGTTTATTTGGGAAAAGCAAACTGGTAGATTGATAAAAATGCTTCTTGGAGATGAGGCTGGTAGCATTCTTTCTCCATGTGACTCTGTTTGGCTTTTGCATAGATTCAGTAGTACTTTCTTAATTATCATTGATTTATTCATCGTCTGCCTCACAGTTGTGAACTGCATCCAGTGTCACCCATTTGATTGTGTTGTGGCAACCAGTGGTATTGATAACACCATAAAGGTTAGTTTGATGGATTTGATTTGTTTCCATCTATTAAATTGTGCTTGGCTTGTGTCCTAGGATAAAAGAGACATGCAAAAGGGACAAAATCGTGTTTGGTTGAAGGGATAAAGATGGAGTCATAAAAACAAATATGTTTCAATAACAGTTTTGAAGTGAATTTACACCCTTTCAAAACAGAAAGGACAAGGGGACATCTCTCTGTCCCAACTATCTTTGTCTCTTCTATCGCTATCTTATGGTTTGGTTTTCTGATTTTCTGACATGGTTCTAGATTTGGACTCCAAGTGCTTCAGTCCCATCGATTGTGGCTGGGGGAGCAGCAGGACCTGAAACTTCTAATGTGTTAGAAGCCATGGAAAGCAACCAGCGAAGATTATGCCATAATCGTGAAGCAATCCTGTAAGAATATGAGCCCTTAGTTGTCCATGTTCCCCAAAATTTATGTATTATTTTGTGAATTATGTTTTGTCTCCCTCTCTCTGTATAGACCACTATACATGAAATCAACGAGCCTTTTCTATGTGACAACCCAAACTGGAATTAAGAAATTGATTTTTCAAGAACAGTAATACAGCCTCGGGTCTGGGATTTATGCTCTTCACTTCACTTTGGTTTTGTTTGGTGAACTTTTGGATGTTGCCCTGGCACACCTTACAGCTCAGTTCTACAAAGTCTGTCTTGAGTACATATGGCTGGCCACATAGATGTTCCTCCAGTTCTTCTGTTGGAATCATTCATGTAAACCTCAATTCATTGCCCAGTTTTCTTCTCATGCTTGTATCTCCTACAGCTAGAAGAAATACTCATTGGGATAAATGCTCATCTAGCACCCCTCTTCTTCCCAATGCACCCATGCACATGTCTTAAGTCATAGATTTAATTATTGTTTTTTCAGGACTAATTTTTTTTATCCAAGTGACTCATTATGTTTACAAGGATTCATAATGTTAGTTGCAGCCCTTTTGAGCTTCTAGAACGGTTTCGGATGCATGAATTCACTGAAGGAACTTTGCACCCTTTTGAGTGTGCTCAGAGCTAATCAGGGCCTGTTTGCACTTAAGCCTCCAGTTAAGTATCTGCATGCAAACGAGGGTATAACTTCAAGTTTCATGGATATAATAGTCATATTTGGATTTGCAGTTTAGACCAGTATCTTTGTTTTTATTATTATCATCAAGCTTTAATGGCTGAAACATATTGATGATTTTATGGTTTGTTGCTAAAACCCATTGAAACCCTTGTCAGCTGGTAGACTATAATTCTTAGTTTCTAAGAGAGATTCTTATACAGGCTTTATCTGTCAGGTACTGCATCATAATTTTGCTGAAAAGAAAGCCATGTCACAATGATTTAATCCATTTCCATGATTGTTTTCTTCATTTTCCTTGAATCCTTGTACATTGTGTACCTAATTTTTTTAATAAGTTGTTTCACGTGTTTAACTTGTTGTTTAAAGAAGTTAATTCCAACAAAATAATGACATCATGCTAAGGTTTACTTTGGATTTTAAAAAGCATAACAAATCAATGTAAATGGAAGTGATATGCATAGGAACATGATGAAGCAGCACAAAAAATCTTAGTTATATTTGTCGTTATTTGTCGTTTGGATTCTAATTTGAGAATTGTTTGGATCACAAGGTCTCCAGTTTCAGCAAAAAAAGACTGGATGCCTTGTGAACCTCAAGAAAGTTATCGCCTGTTGCATGAACCCAAATCTATCACTGAAGGAAATTATATTTCTGAAACTGGTTAGACACACACACACACACACACTTCTTTGCAATTCCAGAGTTCTTTTTCAGTGTAGTGTGCTTCAGGAGATCAGTCACCTATTGCATGAACCCAAAACTATCACCAAAGGAAATTATTTCTAAAACTGGTTTTTTCTTATCATATCGTTGCAGATTTATGTGCTGATTAGTGATGATACAAACGGAGTGTTGTTTTTTCGTTGAGGAAGGAGATAAAGGGAGGCTGCACCCTAATTGGTGGTAGGAAACTAGTTGGTCATGTAAAGCCTTTTGTCCCATATCTTAATAAAGTGTCGCCAGTGTTAAATTATATCTAGTGCTGTACTGTTGCTATAAAGGTAATTACTACTTGCTCATGTAATTATTTTAAGATGTTTCTGTTTATTGCTGTATTTAGTGAAAACAATTCCTGCACAGATAATTTTTTCCATAGGTCTGCTTGAATTACTTGATTTTGCTTCACTCTTTTGCGATTCCAGAGTTACCTCACAGTGTTGTGTGCTTCAGGAGGTCAGTTAACATCCTTGGGCATATTGTTAAATCATACATGTGAACGACTCTTTGTTATTGATTTAAAGCATGTGTATGTTTAAAATTGTGATAGCGATTGTGGTTTAAAATATATTTTTTTTTAGAAATGTATTAAAATATATTTTTTTAAAAAAAATTATTTTTAAGATCAACAAAATATATTAAAACGATTTAAAAACATAGTCTTAAAAGAGGGGTGATGAGTCATGAGTGATTTTAGTGAATAAAATCAGAAGTGTCAATTCTTTTGTGCTTTTTTCGCATGTGTCTTGTGCATGCTAAACATCCAATTTTATGCATTTTGATTCACGTGTGGAACACGTTCAGTTTTACTCACGATGTCAAGACGTGCCAGCAGTGTTTTGATGTGTGGTGTGTTCTCCAGTCATTGCTTCATTCTTGGTTTGCCTACGTTTCGAATTTTCAGGCATTGAAATGAGATGAGTGCTAGCTATCTTCTCTGTTACCTTCTCCCTCTCATTCCGGTAATTCTTCCACTTTTTAAATGCTACTTACTATTTGTAACTTGTGCTCTATATTTTTGTAATTGTATTAAGGCTTATGACTAACCAGTAAAATGCATTACTTTAGGTGTGTTGCATAAGCCAAAGCTGTAGCTAGTAGAATTGAATAAACATCGAGATGTATTTGCTTTCTGTACGGAGTGGAAAAACAGACAAAGCAAAATACTGTGTTTATATTGGGCTGGATCACTTTCTTTTTTAAATGCATAAAAAAATATACCAGTGTTTTCTAGCAAAACTTCATGTACAATAGGTATTTTTTAAAGATATTGAGCTGGTGATATATATATATATATATATATATATATATATATATATATATATATATATATATATATATATATTGAGATGGTGATGTAAGAGGATGTAAGAGATTGATCCATATTAACTTTAGCTAACATTTATAATTTATGATTTACGTTATGAGACTATGATAACTTAATAGTGAAATAATCTTTGAAGTTTAATTTTCAATCAATTTAATATTAAAGGATGAAAATAAAAATAAAAAATCAATAGAAAAAAAGGATTGAAAAAAAAGAACTTAACTTAACCTGGGTAAAATTTCTAGATCTGCTATTTAGGTCATGAAAACAGGATAAATAGAAACTAAGAAGGACTTCCAAGCTCAATAATGAGATTAAAAAAAAATCAATCTAAAAAAAAAAAACAATTAGAGTTAACCTAGGTCAACTTTTAAATTCATAACTTAGATCATGAGATAACTTCATACCAAGCAAATTGAAATAATTTAACAAAATCCCATTCAAAACTAACTAAATGTTCAAAGATGAAATTAAAAAAGTTAAATTTAAAAAGGATCCCAAAAACAAATGATCCAAGTCAACCTTTTAAATTTGATACTTAAGTTATAAGATCAAGAATACCTTATATAAAGTAAATTGAAAAAAAAAATAACAAAACCCAATTTCAATCAATCCAATGTTGAAGAAAAAAATAAAAAAATAATTTAATAAAAAAAAAAAGAAACCAAAGAAAAAAAATAACAATAAAAAAATAAGGATCAAAATTGACATAAAAGAATATCGACAAGGCATGTCATGAAACTCAAGGCAAAGAGAGAAAAGAGAAAGAAAAGAAGAGTGGGTTGTTGGCGACGCAACACAACCTCTAATCCACCACATGCTAGCTTAACTTGTAGCTCTTGTTACAATGATTCAAGAGAAATAATAGAGCACCACTTAGAAGAGGTTGCACGTGCCTCCATATCAAAGGTTCTCCTCACATGCTAGAGCAATCATTCTCTCACCACCTATTCAATTTCATCCTTGCTTCTGTTTCAACTTCAAAGTTATTTCCTTAAGCCTTAATTGTTTTAGATTAGTAAATTTGATTTTTATTTTGTGAAATTGAGCATTAATAGTTCATCAAAAATTTTTTGACACAACGAGATCCATATATTTAGGCAACCAAAACAAAACATTAAGTCCAATTCCAAATACATTTAATATGAAAGGATTAAATTGAAAATATAATCAAGTGATAAAAAAAGGGTGAACATTTTTCCGTGCCCATTCAATTCAATCCATGATGCAAGCAAAAAAAACAAAATATGGTTGCGTATTTTTCTAATCTTCATATTCAATCCTTAAAGCTTTAATTGTTTTAAATCAATGAAATTTTATTTAATTTTGACAAATCAAGTAACAACCGAGCAATGAAATTTTTTCCTTGACACCGCACAATCTTCTAACCAAGGTAGCCAAAACAAACTACCAAGTCAAATCCTAAATAAACACAAGTTCAAAGGAACAAATAAAAAAATAATAATAATAGAGGGATCAAAATGAAAAAAGCCAAAGGGGCTAAAAAAACAAAGAAATAATAGAAAATGTTGGGGAACATTATGATAATCCAAAATGTTTTCTCTTTTTACGAACAACCTCTTAGTTTTTTTTTCTTAATTAACAATGCTATTTAACTCAATTATGTTTCTTTTTTTTGCATTTTTATGTCAAGTTTTTTTTTTTACTTTTGATTTTCTATTATTTTATTTGAAGAATAAAAAACAAGAATAAGATATATCTAATTTGTTTTCCTTTAATGTTTTGGGAATTACTAGTTAGTGGCTTGTGTGTTGTCACAAACTTTTTTTTTAATGGAATTTTTATTAAATTTAGTTAAGTTTATCAGGTCAACATGATGACTTATTGACTTGGTCTTTGGATTAGTCTAGGTTTCAAAATAAACTGGGTTGGGGTTGATCACTATAAACCAGCGGACCTAGTGATTAACTGAACCAATCAAAAATCCAATGTACTTTTAAAAATAAAAAAAGATATGGACTTTAATGTTTTTCTTTTTTTTAAATAAAATTGGAATGATGAAGTATTGGATTGACCTAGGTGAATCCATCCAAACCGTAACCTAGGTTATGGCCCTGACTAGATTTAATAACCTTTTTTGAAGAATTTATTTTTTATTTAATTAAAAAATTATAAAAATAGATATCTATAAGAAAGATAATAAATAAAATTATCAAGGAGAAATGCATTTCTTTTACCTAAACTCTGTTTTCTTGTTACTGCATCTTTGGAGTGTATGAGCAACATAAACTAATGCATGCAATGCACGCACCAACCGGTCTTGGTTTTAAATAATATTTTATATTTATTAAAATACAAAATTTCCTCTTAGTTAGCTTGATTATAACTAAAAAAAATTAGAATGAAAATACAGAAGAGCTCTTGAATGCCAATTAAAGAAAATTTTCTTTTAAGAGTAATTTAGTCATTTTATTGTATTTTAAAAAAAGTTAAAATTAGAAAAGGCTCTAGACACTAGTTAAATAAATTTTTTGAAGGGGAATTTAGCTATTCTATTGTGCTCAAAAAATATAAAAAGATTGAGTTATCCATAATTAATTTGATAATGACCACTGGATCTTATGAAAAGACTGTATTTTTTTCAAATAGCCAGTCCGATGATTTTCTTATAGAGGTAAAATCAACATTACACTATTCCAATGCACAATGTAATGACTTAGTATCTATAGAAAAACATTGATTCTTTTTTTTTTTTAATGGTCTTTAAAATAAATAAATCATTGCTCGGATACCAGAGTCTAAGTGAGATGGCTAGCTAAGAGGATTTTGAGAATGTGTTACAGAGTACTTTTCAAAATAGCTTTTCACTTGAAAATATATTAAAATATTTTTTTTATATATATAAGCACATCAAAACCATCAAAGAACACTAAAAACATTAATTTAATATTTTTTTGAATAAAAAAACTTCTAAAAAGTGTTTAAAAACAAAAACATAGGTTATCCTAAAACAACCTTAAACTTGTACGTTGTTGCCTCTATAGGAAAAAAAATAAAATAAAGAATCCTCATATTTTCAATTGGGGAGCACTAATCATCATAGGACAACTAAATAACTTACTTTTGTCCTTCCTACATGTCTTCTTCTTCTTCTTCTTAGTATTATTATTATTATTATTATTATTATTATTATGTGCATAAAAAATGTTATGTTAATGTTATGTTACGTGTTGCCGAGAAAAGACTAGTTATCTAACCAGTGTTTTGTTGAGAATTGTTTTTCAACCAAAAAAACAAGATATGCAAGATTTTTCAATATGTTTTTTACATTAAAAAATCATAAGTGTAAATTATAAAGCTTATGCACGTATTTAATTAAATAAAAAAACAAATATGTTTATAAATGAGAAAAAAGTTATTAACAATAACTAAAAATAATATTGGAAAAATCAAGAGATTGATGTAGAAAATTATAAGATATTTATCATGTTGTGTTTGCTGAATTTATTTATTAAAATTAATTTTTTATCCAACCAAACAATAAGAGAAACATACACCTACATGAAATTAATTGAATAAAATAAAATAAAATATAGTATTATGCAAAGCTGAACCTATTAGAAATATTATCTAAAAATAAAAGTCTTTTATGTTAGAAAAAGAAAGTTCATCTATGTAAAAGATGAAGAAAAAATATTGGTGAATTAGAATAATTTCTTCAAAAATTAAATACACACGAAATAATTAAAAAATATATCAATTCAGAAAGGGCTAAATAAGACAAAAATAAATCACACATGAGAGATATGAATTGAAACAAAAATTATTTTAAAATAAGACATTTTAAAAAAGTACCAATAAAAAAAACATAATTAGAAGAAAAAAATAGCTCAAGCATCGTGGCTTAACCTGTCAAACCTATTGTCGCACGTGTGCGGTGTCGCGGCGAAAATATATCTATGTATTTGTTTCCATTTTAAATCTAGAAATGTAAATCTATTTCTATGTGGAAAATGTGGGGAGACAATAAATTCTTGTCTTTGATCGGTGAAAAATGGAATGGGAGTCGCCACCTAGTATTTTGGTCACTAGGAACCCTAACTGGTCTCAGAGATCGGGTACGGAGACTGGTTGCGTAAAGGGAAGGTATTAGCACCCCAAATACGCCTTACCTAAGGTAAGCTGCATTGTTTGATTGTCTGATAAAAACTAAGGTGTTATTGTGTTTCTAGTTGTTGGTCAGTCCATGGTTCAAGAAAAATCCTCCTCGGTAAGGAGGTCTTTATCTTATCAGGTAAAATCCTAACCGTTCTAACGTCTATACAAAAAAAATTTATTTTTAATATTAGAAAATACGCTTTACGTATAAATTCATAATCCCAAATACTACAAGAAGACAAAAAGAATTTTTTAGAATTTTTGAAATATTGGCCTAGTTCTCATGGCTTGAATAAACTGGTTATTAAAGCCAAAATGCATGCTAATACATATATTATTTTGAAATTTCCTTTGTTGTGTGAAAATATGATGTCATAATATTTATATATATATATATTGGAGAGACTAGGCCGTATGCATTAAAATAAAATTTTTTTTTTATGTATATATATATATATATATATTTTGATGTTTTGACGAAAACCGGGTATCTTAATATTGAATTTGTATTTTTAGAGTATAAAAATACAGCCCAATATTAAGCCCTTTTAATAAAAATATGCAGGAAAATCAACAATATTTTTAAGGATTTTTTAGAATTTTTTTTGAAAGAAAAACTTTTTTCTTATTTAAAATTTTTTGATGTTTTTGACGAAAACCGGCTATTTTAATACTGGATTTGTATCTTTACGGTATAAAAATATAAACCAATATTAAGCCATTTTGATAAAAATATGCAGGAAAATCAAAAATATTTTTCAAGGATTTTCCAGAATATTTTTTTGATTATATATATATATATATATATCCACATATATTTAAATAATATAAAACAATATAATAAATAATATAATATATTATGTGGGCTGGGCCGACCCAACTAACTGGGCCGGACTCAGACCAAAAAGGTTGGGCCGATCTCGGCCCAACAAGATTTCTCTTTAGTCTGGGCCAGACCCGGCCCAGACATGCAAGGCTGAGCCAGAATCGGTCTGGCCCAGGAATACATCAAAGCTGGGCCAGAAGCCTGGCCCAGCGAAAGACCCAACGGGGGGGGGAATTATTTTTCCCCTCCCCTCCTCCTGCATGCAGAACGATTCTGCATGCAGGAGGAACACTCAGGCAGCAAAATAATGTAGGGGAAAAGAAAACTTTACCTGGCGCGGAGGAGGCGGTGCTGCTGGTCGGACTGCTTCGCTGGTGGTGCTGCGGTGGAGGCCGGTGGCGCTGTCGTGGCTCACGGACGGCGACTCCAGCAGCGGTGCTACTGCTTCAAGCAGTTCGACGACGTTCCCTCGGTTCGTTGCTTTGCTTTTGTTTTTGTTTTCTAAGTTCTCTCCCGGTTTCAAGCTTTCCCTTCCTCTCCGTTTGTGTTTATCAGTGGTTCTCTTTTGTTCGGTTCGTTCTCTCTCCTCGGTTCGTTCTCTATTTCTCTCCGTTTCCTCTCCGTTCGTCCCTCAGTTCCTCTTTGTTCCACCTGTGCGGCCTGTTCAGTCTCCATTTATAGGGGGTAAGGGAGCGGGGCACCGCCGGTCGGTTGGCCAGTGGGTGCGACTGGCAAGGCGCGACTCCCCCGACTTTTCATCATGAGAGGGCGTGGGGTTTCGGGTCGTGGCAGGCGTTGATGGAGGAGAGAGGCAGCAGCATTTAAAGAAAAAAACAAAAATCTTTCTCTCTTCCCCTGCTGCACGTCCAGGGGAAGAAGAAAGAGGAACAGTGTCTCAAAACGACACCATTCTGAGCTTTTCCCTTTTTTTTTTTTTTTTTTTAGAACATGAAACGGCGTCGTTTTGGACAAAACGCGCCGTTTCATTTAAATGGCGCCAGCACGTCAACTTTCAAATCAGCCCTCAATTATATTTTGTACATTTCAATTGCATCCCTTTCAATTTCCGTCTCCGCCCCTCTTGTTGGCCGCGTTTTTCACTTTGGTCCTTGGTCTCTGATTTATGCAATTTGACCCTCAATTAATCAATAAACTTCTAATTTCTTCAATTAGGCCCCTGAATCAACTCAAAACAGCCCCTTTTAACTTCGCGCCTTTTCCAAATTGGTCCCTGGTTTCGGATTTTCACAATTACGCCCCTAATTGGCCATTAAACTTCAATATTTATGCAATTAAGCCCCTGATTTGACCTAATAAATTCCTAAAAAAATATATTTTGGCCCCAGAACTTAAATTTCTTCTAATTAAAGTCCAAATTGACTTAAAAATCAATTTTTCTTGCACTCAAATCCTCTATAAATTCAATTAAAAATCCAATTAAGTCCATAAACCTCCAAATTTGGACTTTTCTCCTCAAAAAACAAATTTCTTATCCACCAGGGCTCTCATCATTCAAGAATATATTGTCAAAAATTCATCTTTGTATTTTTAACCTCCTTGACTAATTTTTCTGACCATTTTCTGGGCGCTTCATGCCTCCTGTTATTTTTCTAACCTCTTTTGGCTATTTATTTTATTTTTTGTGGGGACCCAAAAATGGGTTACAACAGATGCCCCCTCTTTATAATGCTTACGGAGCAGGGGTTTTGCGTAGTAAGTTTTATAAAGATAAACCCAAAACAGAACTCCCGAAACTGATCTGGTTGGAGCTTGATTGATCTGCAACTTTGTCTTTACAGCAATCCTCATCAGCCCAAAAAAACTATGATCAACTTAGTCATCTCGAGATCCCTTCTGGCGATCTCTTTAAACCAAAATCTATAATTGTAGCTTACTCAACTTGGAATCCCATCTGGCGATTCTCTTTTTTTAAAAAACATGAAATATGAGGTCCCATCTGGCGACCTCCAAATAGCGAAACACGAGATCCCTTCTGGCGATCTCCATCAATCAACTTGGAATCCCATCTGGCGATTCCTTTTAACAAACATGAAATATGAGGTCCCATCTAGCGACCTTCAAATAGCGAAAGACAAGATCCCTTCTGGCAATCTCCTTTAATCAACTTGGAATCCCATCTGGCGATTTCTTTTAACAAACATGAAATATGAGGTCCCATCTGGCGACCTCCAAATAGCGAAACACGAGATCCCTTCTGGCGATCTCCATCAACTCGGAATCCCATCTGGCGATTCCTTTTATTCAAATCTGAAATATGAGGTCCCTTCTGGCGACCTTCAAATAGCGAAACACGAGATCCCTTCTGGCGATCTCCTTTAATCAACTTGGAATCCCATCTGGCGATTCCTTTTAACCAACATTTGAGGTCCCATCTGGCGACCTTCAAATAGCGAAACACGAGATCCCTTCTAGCGATCTCCTTCAACTTGGAATCCCATCTGGCAATTTTTTTTAACCAACATTTGAGGTCCCATCTGGCGACCTTCAAATAGCGAAACATAAGATCCCTTCTGGCGATCTCCTTCAACTTGGAATCCCATCTGGCGATTCCTTTTAACCAACATTTGAGGTCCCATCTGGCGACCTTCAAATAGCAAAACACGAGATCCCTTCTGGCGATCTCCTTCAACTTGGAATCCATTCTGGCGATTCCTTTTATTCAAAGCTGAAATATGAGGTCCCTTCTGGCGACCTCTTTTGACCAATATCGAAATACGAGATCCCTTCTGGGGATCTCAAACAACTTGGAATCCCATCTGGCGATTCCTTATTACCAAAGCTGATATTAATGTCGTTCTTCCCGATGACAGGGTCTGAAACTTTCATTTTCTCTCCTTTTGTTTTTTTTCTAATGGGTTCTTCTCGTTATTCCAGAATCAAGACCGTGATTCTTTGTTATCATCAACTCCATGATTCTTTCTTCGTCCACAATCTTGTTGGATTACAATAAAGACTCCTCCTGTAACGATCCAAACAAAAAATATGCATGCAATGATTTACGATTAGATACCATGCATGCATTCGTACCTGGTTTTGAAACATAGGTCCCATCATCATCTTCTTGTATTTCATGAATCTCCCTCTTGCCATGAACTTGCTTTTGAAGTCGTATGCTAGATTCCTTTCTCGTGCTGCCTCTTTTTACCTATCATATATTTGAGAAGAAATCTTCGACTTTTTACAGTAGCCTTTTTTCTCAA